>NC_057813.1:546397095-546418627 GCF_018294505.1 Triticum aestivum | reverse complement strand
GGCTGGCGGCGGCTGGTGGCGGCGGTGGCGCGGGACTAGGGCGGCTAGGGTTTGGGGGGCGGCGGCTGGGCCTCGGGCTGGCTCCCCCCGGCTTATAAAGCCCCGCGGCCCGGGAGTCCTAGACGAACACGGCCAATACGAGTACACCGTCATGTCCTTCGGTTTAACCAACGCCCAGCCACCTTCTCTCGGTTAATGAACTCAATATTCATGGAGTATTTGGATAAATTCGTCGTGGTTTACCTCGATGATATACCGATCTACTCCAAGAACAAGGAAGAACATGCCGAGCATCTAAGGCTAGTGTTGATGAAACTTCGAGAGCATCGCCTTTATGCCAAGTTCTCTAAATGCGAATTTTGGTTGCCAGAAGTGACCTATCTAGGACATATTATTTCTAGTAAAGGTATTGCTGTCAATCCCGAGCGAGTTCAAGTTGTCCTTAATTGGACTCCACCTGAATCGTTCAAGCAAGTTCGGAGTTTCCTTGGCCTAGCGAGCTATTGTCGTCGCTTTGTCGAGAATTTCTCCAAACTTGCTAAACCTCTAACTAAACTCCTCAAGAAAGATAAAAGGTTCGAGTGGACTCCACAATGTGAGCACCGTTTTCAGGAACTGAAAAGACGCCTGACTTCTGCTCCTGTACTGGTACCACCAGACTTCTCCAAGGACTTTGTTATCTATTGCGACGCCTCGCGACAAGGACTAGGTTGCATTCTCATACAAGATCGTCACGTAATTGCTTATGCTTCACGGCAATTACACCCACATGAGGAAAATTACCCTACTCATGATCTAGAGCTTGCAGATGTAGTCCATGCACTCAAAACATGGCGACATTACCTCCTCGGTAATCATTGCGAAATCTTCATCGATCACCAAATTCTGAAGTACATATTCACCCAACCGGATTTGAATCTCAGGCAAAGACGTTGGGTCGAGTTGATCGCAGATTTCGACTTAGGGATAACTTACACCCCGGGAAAAGCCAACGTCATGGCTGATGCGCTAAGTCGTAAATCTTATTGCAACAATCTGATGTTGCAACAAAGTCAACCACTTCTCCACGAGGAATTTCGGAAGCTTAACCTTCACATCGTTCCTCAAGGATTCCTTTCCACCTTGGTGGCGAAACCTACTCTTACAAATCAAATCATCACTGCCCAAAAACAAGATAAAGGAATATCTCGGATAAAGGAGAACATTGCTAGCGGAGATGCTAAATCTTTCTCTACAAATGATCATGGTGTTGTGTACTTTGAGAACCGTCTAGTGGTTCCCAAGAACCAACATTTATGGCAGTCGATCCTTAAGGTGGCTCATGAATCTCCTCTCACCATTCTTCCCGCTAGCACTAAAATGTATCAGGACCTACGCCAGAGGTTCTGGTGGACTAGGATGAAGAGAGACATTGCTCAGTTTGTTGCTAATTGCGACGTCTGTCGTCGTGTAAAAGAAGAGCATCAACGGCCTGATGGCACCCTTCAACCCTTAGCTATTCCTGAATGGAAATGGGATAAAATTGGTATGGATTTCATCACCGGTTTTCCTAGGACCAAGAGAGGGAATAATGCTATCTTCGTCGTTATCGATCGTATTTCCAAAGTGGCCCATTTCTTGCCTGTTCGCGAGAGTATAACTGCTAGTCAGTTAGCAGACTTGTACATCTCCCGAATAGTGTCCCTCCATGGTGTTCCACTGGAAATTAACTTGGATCAAGGAAGTCTCTTCACCTCTCGATTTTGGGTAAGTTTTCAAAATATTAACAGCGAGCAACTAAAGAATTTCCAGACTCATCGCCTTCTGCGTCTTCTACACCAACCCATTCGACCGCGGGATCCCTGTAGCGTCTTCCCCGAGCTCATCCCCAACCTCCGGCCGCCGGCGAACTCTTAGGGGATTCGCGAGCTCCGGTCCCTCCCCGGCCTCGCCGTTGCCTCTACCGGATTCGCCGTGAGCCCCTGCCTCTTTCCCCTCTCTTCCCATGCTCATCCGCGCTTTCTAGCCACAATGGCCATCGGAGCCGATTGCTCCTCGCTGCCGGCCATGTCGCCACCGCGGCTACGGCCGTGCAAGCATGCGTCCGAGCTTACCACTGAGCTCAGCACACCCCCACGAGTCCAACGCACCTAACCGCGGCTCCTGCCATGCCCTGCACCCTCGATTCGTTCGACACCCGAACGCCGGCCGCCGCACTTGTCATCACCGCCGTCATTCTGGGCCACCTCCGGTGAAGCTGAGAACACCACTGGACGCGCGCAAGCGCCAGCAACCCGTAGCCACAAGCCGCTCATCGAACGGTGGCCGTAGAGCAAACCCGACGCAGGCACTGCTGCGGTCTGTCGTCGCCGGCGGTTAAACACCGGTGGCTGACGTGGCACCATTAGTTTAGGTGATAATTATGTTTAGTTATCACCTGTGTCAATGACATGTGGGTCCCCGAGCATAATTAGGTTAGTCTAATTTTCTGTTAAGATTAGTACTAATCCGTGTGGACCCCACGTGTCAGCTTTGACTTTGGTCAAGTCAACATTGACCGATCCCACCTGTCATACACCCAAACCAGCCTGAGACACTGACGTATGGGTCCCATAGGCCAGGTTTGACCTGGCCGACCCAGTTGACCTGCTAACGTCACACCTATGTCATGCTGACGTAGTAACTTATTTTCTGGATTTATTCTTATATAGGAAATTCCAAAAAATGTTGCAAACTTCACAAATTCATATAAATTCAACCGTGGCTCCAAATGGGATAAATTATATATAAAAAATTATCAGAAAAATTCAATCTATCCATCTGTACTGGTTTCATGCATGTTAGATCAACCTAACCTTGCTGTTTAGATGAAACAAGCTAACGCACCAATATGACCTCTTATTTTGGGTTTGCATTTGAATCTTTGGTTCAAATGAGCTCAAACCAACCTGTTCTAAGTTGCATTAGCCAAAACACATAGCATATTGCCATGTCATGATCATGCATCATATTGTGCATTGCATTGATTGTGTTCTTCTTTGTTTGTCGGTGCTTGTCCCCTCTCAGTAGACGTGTATCGACGATGTGATCGATGACACCGATGAAGAACTATATCATATTCAGAAGTGCCAAGCAAGCAAAAACCCCTTGTTCATTCTGATACAATCCTACTCTCTTGCTCCTGCTCTCTTTTACTGCATTAGGACAACAACGATTCATCTGTTACTTGCTACGGTAGCTGAACCCCTTTATCCTCTGCATGACCTGTCATTGCCACAGTTAGATGAAACCCACTAGCATGAGTAGGAGTTGTTTGAGCCCTGATGTGCCTACTCATTCTTGCTTGTTTGTCATGCCTGCTACTGCTTAGATTTGAGTCAGGTCTGATTCATCGGGAATGAATCAGAGGTGTGTGAACATGTCCTACTGTGTGTGAGCTAAGTGTGTGAACACGGTTTGGTAAAGGTAGCGGTGAGAGGACATGTAGGAGTACATGGTGGGTTGTCTCATTGAAGCCGTCCTCAGGAACTGAGTTCTGTGTTTGTGATCCATGATTCAGCTACTACCATGCATTGGGCCCTGAAATATGACCCCCGCTCGACTTCTTAACCACCCTAGTCCTCTATCCAGGAGTTAAAAGTAGTTTCTGGTGTTTGTAGTATGCTGGAGGCCGTGCGCAGCGCTAACCAGAGGGGTGGGTTGTGTTGCGGTAGGCACGTGGAAGGGTATACCGGGCGCCCGTTTGGTGTCACGGAACCCTGTACACATCGTTCGGGGCCGTATGTGGAAACCTCGGCCGGACTCCCTGCGGATGGAACCTGAATAGGCGATAAACCTGGACTAGAGACTTGAGTGTTTAGGTAGGTCGTGGTCTACACCCACGTCGGCTTTCACTTGAAGTCTGCCGAGCACATGTCGTGTGCAGACACTAAGTGGTGGAAACATGTATGCAGAAGTACACCCCTGCAGGGTTATAAATGATCTATTCGAATAGCCGTGTCCGCGGTAAAGGACTTCTGGGTTGCCTATAACAGTTCATAGACAAGTGAAAGTGGATACTCTAAAATGCGCAAGATAAGCGTGAGTGCTATGGATGGCGTTCTCGTAGGGTGACGGAGCGGGTCCATAGTGGTGTATTGATATGGTGAATATGTGGACTCGTGTGCACCACCTCAAAGAGTTATTTGCAGTCGTAGTTCAGGATAGCCACCGCGTCAAAGCTGGCTTGCTGCAGTTAAACCCCCACCATCCCTTTGTTGATAATGATGCATATGTAGATAGTTCTGATGTAAGTCTTGCTGGGTACATTTGTACTCACGTTTGCCTATTTTATATTTTTCCAGAGAGACTTCAGTCTCGCTAGTAGTTCCGCGTGGAATTTGACGTTTAGCTTGTTACCTCAGCTACGATCTTGTGCCCTCGGCAGGATCTGGTAGATAGTCAGGCTTCTCAGCATTTTTCATTTGTAGATGTCTATACTCAGACATGTTAAGCTTCTGCTTGTCCTTTGACTTGTATGCTCTGAATGCTGGGTCGAGAGACCCATGGTTGTAATATCTCGCTCCTTGGAGCCTATTGAATAAATACTTGAGATGTAGAGTCATGTTGTGATGCCATGTTGTATTTGCACATATCGAGCATATTGTGTGTATGTTATTGAAATGCTTGGTATGTGTGGGATCTGACTATCAAGTTGTTTATCCTTGGTAGCCTCTCTTACCGGGAAATGTCTCCTAGTGCTTCCACTGAGCCATGGTAGCTTGCTACTGCTCCGGAACACTTAGGCTGGCCGGCATGTGTCCTTCTTCGTTCCTGTGTCTGTCCCTTCGGGGAAATGTCACGCAATGAATACCGGAGTCCTGTTAGCCCGCTACAGCCCGGTTTACCGGAGTCCTGCTAGCCTAGTGCTACAGCCCGGATTCACTCGCTGATGACCGACACGTTCGATGCTGGGTCATGGATGCCTGTTCCTGTAAGTCTGCGCCACTTTGGGTTTACGACTAGCCATGTCAGCCCGGGCTCCTTATCATATGGATGCTAGCGACACTATCATATACGTGTACCAAAAGGCGCAAACAGTCCCGGGCAAAGGTAAGGCGACACCCATGGGAATACCGTGCGTGAGGCCGCAAAGTGATATGAGGTGTTACATGCTAGATCGATGTGGCCAAAGCTGTCAGGACCCCGACTCAATGGCACACCGATCTAGCATGTAACACCTCATATCACTTTGCGGCCTCATGCACGGTATTCCCACGGGTGTCGCCTTACCAGGCCCGGGACCGTTTGCGCCTTTTGGTAGACGTATATGATAGTGTTGCTAGCATCCATATGACAAGGAGCCCGGGCTGACATGGCTAGTCGTGTACCCGAAGTGGCACAAACTTACAGGGACAGGCATCCACGACCCAGCATCGAGCGTGTCGGTCATCAGCGAGTGAATCTAGGCTGTAGCACTGGGCTTGCAGGACTCCGGTGAACCAGGCTGTAGCGGGCTAACAGGACTCTGGTATTCATCGCGTGACATTTCCCCGAAGGGACAGACACAGGAACGAAGAAGGACACATGCCGGCCAGCCTAAGTGTTTCGGAGCAGTAGCAAGCTACCATGGCTCAGTGGAAGCACTAGGATACATTTCCCGGTAAGAGAGGCTACTAAGGATAAACAACTAGATAGTCAGATCCCACACATACCAAGCATTTCAATAACATACACACAATATGCTCGATATGTGCAAATACAACATGGCATCACAACATGACTCTACAACTCAAGTATTTTATTCAATAGGTTCCAAGGAGCGAGATATTACAAACATGGGTCTTGTCGGTGTCAAAACCGGCGGATCTCGGTTAGGGGGTCCCGAACTGTGCGTCTAGGCGGATGGTAACAGGAGACGAGGGACACGATGTTTTACCCAGGTTCGGGCCCTCTTGATGGAGGTAAAACCCTACGTCCTGCTTGATTAATATTGATGATATGGGTAGTACAAGAGTGGATCTACCACGAGATCAAGGAGGCTAAACCCTAAAGCTAGCCTATGGTATGATTGTTGTAATGTATGTTGTGTCCTACGGACTAAAGCCCTCCGGTTTATATAGACACCGGAGAAGGCTAGGGTTACACAGAGTCGGTTACAATGGTAGGAGATCTACATATCCGTATTGCCAAGCTTGCCTTCCACGCCAAGGAAAGTCCCATCCGGACACGGGACGGAGTCTTCAATCTTGTGTCTTCGTAGTCTTGGAGTCCGGCGGACAATGATAGTCCGGCTGTCCGGACACCCCCTAGTCCAGCACTCCCTCAGTAGCCCCTGAACCAGGCTTCAATGACGATAAGTCCGGCGCGCATAATGTTCGACATTGCAAGGCGGGTTCCTCCTTTGAATAATCCAGAGAAGATCATGAACACCAGGATAGTGTCTGGCTCTGCGAAATAAATTCCACATTCTACTGTAGAGAGAATAAAATGCACTCAAGTTCAATCTGCTGACGTATTTTGTGGCATAACGTCACACCACTACCAAGCCTTTACTTGAATCGTTTTTTATTATACCCCCTCAGCACGTTTAGCGAAGCGGTTTCATTGGAACGTCTTGTCGAAGCAGAGATCATGCTCCCCTTGTTCCGGGATTCTCATCAATACGAGCGTGGGTAACCCAACCGCGCCCGTCGCCACGCCTCCTCTATCGAAGGTGAATCCCGAACGGTCATGGAGACGGATCTTGGTATTTTCCCCGTTTATAAGAGGACCGAGGCTCGTTTCTTTTCTTCAATCTTCCATCGAATCTTATCCTTGCTCCAAGTTCCAACACCCAGAGCCCCAGATTCAAGCGCTTAGGATCTTCAATAATGTCCGGCTCCGACCTTTAGGGTCGGTGGATGCCCTCCTCCGTCACGGAGGAGGACGTGCTAAAGCTGCGTGAGGCCAAGTACCTGTCCTACGAGATTTCGCACAGGTTGCCCGCCCAAGGGCAGGCCGTACCCACTCCCGAGCCTGGTGAGTACGTCGTCTTCATATCCCACCTCCGTCGGGGTTTAGGCTTCTCGACGGATCCCTTCGTGAGAGGGCTCATGTTATACTACGGGCTGGATTTTCACGACTTGGCTCCGGAGTCCATCCTCCATATTTCCGCATTCATTATTATCTGCGAAGCCTTCCTCCGCGTCACCCCCCACTTCGGCCTGTGGCTGAAGACCTTCAATGTGGAGCCGAAGATGATCGGGGGGCGTCAAGCGGAGTGCAGCGGGGCGGACATAAGCAGGAAGGTCGATGCCCCGTGGCCCGAGGGCTCCTTCCAAGAAGAGCTCGGCTTGTCGCAGCAGGAGTGGTTCTATATCACCGCTCCGAAGGGCAGCAAGGAAAAGCCGCCGCCTTCATTCCGCCCAGGACCTCCACGCCGATTGATGTCGTGGGTCAACCAAGGGCTCAATTGGGGGCCGTCCGAAGACGTGCCTTTATTGCAGGGCCGGATTCGAGACCTCCAAGCGAGGGAGATCGATCTGGTTGTGGTGATGCAGGTCATGCTAATCAGGCGTCTTCTGCCCTGCAAACGCCATCCTCTCCGGTTATGGGAGTTCAATCCGGAGGGACCACGAATTCTCCAACACTTCATGGGTATGACGCCCGTGGAGATGTACAAGTTGTTCTTCGGACCGCAGGCGGCGTGTCCAGAATTATCCGAGGACGCAGGCCTAAGCTGCAATCGCCCGGATACACAGGTAAGTGGCTCAGAGTCCGGGCGTTCGGTTTGTTTGCTTTTCTGAAATTCGCCTTCTAACCCATTATTCTTCATCAGGAGTGGGTAGCGCGATCTAAGCTGATAAGGTGTCCGGCCCCCCTCCTAGAGACCGCACCGGAGCCCGTGCTGGTCAGAATGTTGGAGGTCGCGCCCGTAGAAGGGGGCGATGGGGAAAATAGAAGAGCTATCACCTCGCCCAAGGGGGCGCCTGAAGAGGGGGGATCGAAAATCCCTCCTTCCAGGGGAAAAGAGGACCGCCTCCAAAGACCCGGAGGCCAAAGCCCCTAAGCGGGGGAAGAAATCTTTACCGGAGGGTCCTGCGTCCGGGGAGAGCCCGGACGTACAATCGTCTCTAAAGGGTCAGCCCTCCGGCGAGCCGTGAGTAGGAAAAGGGGGGTTCATTAATAAGAAAATACCCCTATTTGTGCTTCTGTGGATAACCGAAATTTTTACCTTACAGTTCGGATCTGCAGCCTTCTCAGATGAGTTCGTCTTCGGGGGATCTTCGTCCAGAGATGATGGAGAGCGAAACGCCTCCATCTGCTGCGCCGTCGGACAGGGCAGATGAGCCTGAAGTATCATCCCGGAGGGTATCCCAGAGTCCGGTGGGGCCGGAGAGTTCGGCGCCAACTAGTGTCCGGCCGGGGGAGCTGAAGGATCTGCTTGAGAGGGCGTCCATCTCAGAAGATCACCGTGCTTTGATGAGTATGGTGATTGGAAGGATTTCATCCGCCGAAAGCGGATTGCATAGTGCCGTCAGGAGTTTGCTGGCGGGATTTGAGGTACGCAACAACGACGCACCTTTTTGACAGTCTGGCACATAGAAGTGCGCCCTGTATAGATAGTAGCCCCTGAGACTCGGTAGGTTGTCGAAAGCGACAACATGCCGAGGATCAAAATCACAGGTAATGAATGTCGCCATTCCTATGCAGGTGGCGGATAGTCCGGGGGCTAGCCGGACTATTGGAGTTGTCGAGTTAATGCGGCAACTCGATGTGGCGGATGCGGACATCGCGCTTGTCAACCGGCGACTTGACGAGTCGCAAGGTAAATGAATTCTCCGCAGTCACTTATTTAAGGGAGTCAAAGCCCGCTTCTGACAATATATATGCTGTGATACAGACGGTGCTGCTGCTGTGGTGAGCCTTTGGGCCGAGCTTGCTCAAGCTAAGGAGCAAGCCCGAAGGAGTGATGCGGCTGCCTCGAGGGCGGCCGAGGAGTTGAAAGCCGAAAAGGCTGCACACTGCCTAAGCAGGGAAAAGATGGCCGAATTGGCCGTGAAATTAAAGGATGCTGCCGACCGCAACGAGGCTCTTGAAAAGGAGCGCCTATCGGAGCGGGAAGACCTGGGGAAGGCCACCGCCGACGCCAAGGATGCCCGTTCTGCAATGCGGGCTATGAAGGAGGAGCTGCGCCAGGCCGGAGATATTGTGGCGGGCACGCTTTTTCTGCTGCGTCGCCAGTTTACGGATCCAAAGTATGCCCAACTTGGCCAGCTCTGGGGTCCGGAGGATCCATATATGGACTTAGCGGCAAGTGCGGCTGATGCCGTTGTGCACTTCCGGAGCCAGAAGGATCACAAGACGGAAGAGCTATTGTGGTCTCAATTCCATAGTCCGGATCGTTCACTTCCGTTGACCGATCGGTTGGCCGAATGGGCTGAGCTAAACAGACTGTCCGGACTTGCCATGACTGATATCGTGGCTCATGTCTGGCCAGAGAGGCCCAAGGCGACGAGCTATTTCGGCTTATTGCAGCAATTTCTTGGAGCGGTGCCGCATATCAAGGAGATGAAGCGGTCGGCCTGCATAGAAGGTGCGCGGATGGCCCTTGCCCGTGTGAAGACACATTGGACAGAGATGGATGCCACCGCTATTGCAGCCCAGGGTTCGGACGAAAGCCAGTTACCCGCCGAGCACTATTTTGGGGAAGTTATGCGTGGCGCTCGTGTAATAGAGTCGTAGTGCTCGAAAAATGTCACGTTCAAATGAACGTTTTATCTTGTAAAACAATGATTATGTTGTAACCGCTTTTTATACTTGTGCGTTCCAAGTATTAAAATATCTCCTATGCGGCCATTTATGTATACGTTTGTATAACCTGAAAGATTGCAGTCTTCGGCTTCAGCTCCCACGCACAAGGTGCGGGGGTGTTCGCAAAAAATAGCGCGTTTTCACACTTAATTCGACGTCTCGGTCCTGTTAAGGAGGTGGTAGCGTAGCAAACGAGGCAATCCGGACTATGATGCTTTATCACTTTCACTTGGCCAGTGGAGTTCGAGGGTGGGGCTACGATATAGCCCCTTGGGGCACCGCGCTTCTCCGAATTTGGGGCGCATGTGTGCCTGACCGGGAAACGGTCCTTCGTCAAAGCGGGGAGTTCTAAACATTCCGGTAGTCGATCGAGTGGTTGACCAGTCTCTCGCTGTATCATGACAGTCAGTTTTCGGCTTTCTCTACTGAGGTGCTCGCCCAGCCGAACTGGGGCACAATCGCAGTAGTTCTCCTGGTGCCGCGTTAGCCGATGATACGGAACGTAAGGCAGCAAAACACAGGAGCCGGGCAAACCCAACATTTGACCAAAGACATGATTCGGAGCTGATGCATATAAGGCCTAACTCGAGACGCCGAACACTTCCTAAGGTGTTCGGTCTTTGTAATAATGGGCAGAACAATGCCCTAAGCCCCTAGTGTCCAGGTACGGGCATGGTCCTCTGACGCGGCCGATGCCAAAACGTCAGGCTCTGCTTTGGTTATAATGAGAAACCAAGGGATTATAACAACAAGAGACAGTAAAAAAGGTTTACGCAGGGTCTTAATCTGAAAAGAATCCTCGCGACGGGTCCCTACTGCACGTCTGCGCCTGTGTCTCCATTGTGCCGTTATCCTGGACGGGTGTGCACATTGTTCATCTGTAAAAAGAGAGGAACTTAGTTTGAAAGGAACTCATGCGAAAAATATATACGAAGGAAGAAATATAAATAAGTAAAGTGGAGTCTGTGTGAGCTCGTTGTTGCTTGTGCGCGCAGCCCCTTGTGAAGGGATGTGCGGCTAGGGAGCCCCTAGCTTATTTATGCCAGACTCGTCTAACCGTGTCCGGGGTCTTTAAATGACCCTCGCACTGAAATGATGCCACGTGGACCGGGCATCTTAAGTGTAAGAGACGCGTAATGTGGTATGGCGTTGAAGCGGACAAAAGCTTCTCGTCCCAAGAGTGCTTGATGGCTACTTTTAAATGGGACGATATGAAAGATTAGTTTTTCGCGTCGAAAGTTGTTCGGTGATCCGATCACAACTTCTAGTAATAGGGAGCCTGTGCACTTGGCGTAAGGGCCTGGCGTCACTCCTTTAAAGGAAGTGCGGCTGTGTCAAATTTTAGTAAGGTCTATCCCCAACTTGCGGATTGTGTTTGGATACAGCAGGTTTAAGTCACTGCCTCCGTCCATCAGGACTTGTGTAAATTGTAGTCCGTCGATTATAGGATCCAATATCAGGGCAGTCCATCCTGCATTTCGAACGCTTCTGGAATAATCCAGGTGGTCGAAAGTGATTGGTTTTGATGTCCAATCTCTATGTTCCGCTGGGTTGGACCGTGCGAGACCCATTTTAAAGGGTGCCGCACTGTTTTTCCGTATTATCACATGAAGTGAATTTACTGCTTTGACCTCTTGTGGGAAATTCTTTTGTTTTCCGGTGCTCTGCTGGTGGGGTTTATCATCTTCGCTTGACGCGTCGAGCCCCTTGTGTTCGGCGTTTAGTCGGCCGGACTGTTTGAAAACCCAACAATCCCGGTGGGTGTGGTTCGCAGGCCTTCTGGGGGTACTGTGGATTTGACATATCCGACCCAAAATCTTGTTTAATTTGGATAGCTCATCGCTGTTATCCTTAAGAGGCGGTGTTTTGTTGTTTGGCCGCGAGCTTTTGAATCCAGCGTTGACTGTCGTGCTCTTTGGGCTTTTCTCTTTATTCCGGTGCTGCTCTTTTCTGCGCCATGATTTTCTGTTTCAATCTAAGATCTCGGATGTACTTGGGTCGCTGGTGCTGCATCTTGCTAGCCAGCTATCCTCTCCCGCACAAAAGCGGGTCATGAGGCTTGTTAGCGCGGACATTGTCCTCGGCTTCTCTTGGCCGAGGTGTATGGCGAGCCATTCGTCTAGGACGTTGTGTTTAAAAGCTGCTAAGGCTTCGGCGTCCGGACAGTCGACTATTTGGTTCTTTTTGGTGAGGAACCTGTTCCAGAATTTGCGCGCTGACTCTCCGGGCTGTTGAGTTATATGACTTAGAACATCTGCATCTGGAGGGCGGACATAAGTTCCTTGAAAATTTTCTCTAAACGCGTCCTCGAGCTCTTCCCAACTTCCAACAGTGTTTTCTAGGAGGCTTTTGAGCCAATGACGGGCTGGCCCTTTGAGCTTGAGGGGTATGTATTTTATGGCGTGGAGATCGCCTTCTCTAGCCATGTGTATGTGTAGTATATAATCTTCTATCCAGACTCCAGGGTATGTTGTTCCGTCGTAGGCCTCTATGTTTATGGGTTTAAATCCTGCTGGGAATTCATGATCCAGCACCTCGCTGGTGAAACATAGTGGGTGTGCGGCGCCCCTGTATTTGGGTGTACCGCTGTCTTCGAACACTTGGCGTTTCGTATTGCTTCCTGGGGCCCTCTTCTTTGGCCCGTAAATGGACCTGGTTGGGCCATCTGTCCTTCCAGGGTCACTAGTCGGTTTATATGCGGCGCCGCTTTCAAATTTTGGCCTATCATCTGGCCATCTATCCAACCAGGCGGCCTCTTTGTTTTTTGACTGTGGGGGCTCTATGGCCTCCTCATCAAATTCTGGCAGTAGCTTGCGCTTCGGGTAGCTCTTTGATTGATGGCCATTGCCGTATTTGTCTGCGGTTTTGAGCACTTTGCTCCACCTCATTCTGAGTGTATCTTCCGCTGTTTTGAGATTCCATTTTTCTTTCTTCAAGCTTCTTGCGGTGGCGACGAGTCTTTTCCGAAGGTTTTTATTCTCCGGCGGTGTGTCCGGCGTGAGGTCGTCTGGACTATTGTTTTCGCCGGGCCTGGACTGATTATCTGACTCGTCCTGTTCGGACGGTTGCTTGTCTGCGTGTTCGTCGTCCACTGGTTTGCCCTGCTGTATTGCTGGGTCATTAAGAGCGTTGTTGTTGTCGAGGCGGGACTTAGGGCGGCGTCTGTGTCGCCGTTTTGGTTGTTTGTCGGCGGGATTATCTTCTGCCGCGCCCCGTTGGTCCTCGTTGTCGCTTCCTTTTGGGGTATCCACCATGTATGCGTCGTATAACGAGGTGGTCTGCACATGCCCTGTAGGCGCTGGTTCTTGTTCGTCTCCAGCATCGTCGTCCATGCCGTCGATGTCTTCGGAGTCATAGTTTAGCATGCCGGTTAGATCATCCGTATCCCAACCATCCTGGCCATAATCCGGCCAGGACTCTCCCGATAGCGAGAGCTGCTTTAGCGAATTTAGGATGTCGCCAAAGGGCGAGTGTTGGAAGATGTCCACGGCGGTGAATTCCATAACCGGCGCCCAATCAGATTCGATTGGCAGGGGCACGGGGGTCCGGAGTCCGGCAAGGAGTCCGGCACCTCGGAGTCACGAGCTTCGTGAGGGACAAGGCTAGTGTTCGGCTCCATCGCCGTGGAAGTTGAAGCCCCTGAGGTGGTGTCCATCCACCGGTCCTTGATCTGGGCGATCGGCTCCGGGCTAAGAGCCGGAGCGGATTCGTGTGCGGCCACCAAGGCACTGTTCGGCGGCAGAGCTAGATCATGCCCATCGTAACAGTGCAGCGCGCTTGGCTGTGGCTCGAGCCCGTCGAAGATCAAGTCCCCGCAGATGTCGGCCGTGAAGTTTAGGCTTCCAAATCTAACCTAATGGCCACGGGCGTAGCTTTCGATCTGCTCCAGATGGCCAAGTGAATTAGCCCGCAGTGCGAAGCCGCCAAATACGAAGATCTGTCCGGGGAGCAAAGTCTCACCCTGGACAGCGTTGTTGATTGAAGATGCCATCGAGCCTCTCGGTGACGACACAGAGGAACTCTCAATGAAAGCACCAATGTCGGTGTCAAAACCGGCGGATCTCGGGTAGGGGGTCCCGAACTGTGCATCTAGGCGGATGGTAACAGGAGACGAGGGACACGATGTTTTACCCAGGTTCGGGCCCTCTTGATGGAGGTAAAACCCTACGTCCTGCTTGATTAATATTGATGATATGGGTAGTACAAGAGTGGATCTACCACGAGATCAAGGAGGCTAAACCCTAAAGCTAGCCTATGGTATGATTGTTGTAATGTATGTTGTGTCCTACGGACTAAAGCCCTCCGGTTTATATAGACACCGGAGAAGGCTAGGGTTACACAGAGTCGGTTACAATGGTAGGAGATCTACATATCCGTATCGCCAAGCTTGCCTTCCACGCCAAGGAAAGTCCCATCCGGACACGGGACGGAGTCTTCAATCTTGTGTCTTCGTAGTCTTGGAGTCCGGCGGACGATGATAGTCCGGCTGTCCGGACACCCCCTAGTCCAGGACTCCCTCAGGTCTCATGACCCAACATTCAAAGCACACAAATCAAAGCACAAGCGGAAGCTTAACATGTCTTAGTACAGACAACTATAAATGAAAAAGGCTCAGAAGCCTGACTATCTACTAGATCCTGCCGAGGGCACAAGATCGTAGCTGAGGTAACAAGCTAAACATCGAAGTCCACGTGGAACTACTAGTGAGACTGAAGTCTCTCTGCAAGACATAAAATAGGCAACTGTGAGTACAAATGTACCCAGCAAGACTTACATCAGAACTATCTACATATGCATCATTATCAACAAGGGGGGTGGTGGAGTTTAACTTCAGCAAGCCAGCTTTGACTCGGTGGCTATCCTGAACTACGACTGCATGTAACTCTTTTGAGGTGGCGCACACGAGTCCACATATTCACCATATCAATACACCACTATGGATCCGCTCCCGTCTCCGTACGAAAACGCCATCCATAGGACTCACGCTTATCTTGCGTATTTTAGAGTATCCACTTTCACTTGTCTATGAACTGTACAGGAAACCCAGAAGTCCTTTACCGCGGACACGGCTATTCGAATAGATGATGTTAACCCTACAGGGGTGTACTTCTTCACACATGCTCTCACCACTTATCGCCATTTACACGACATGTACTCGGCAACCTTCAAGCGGAAGCCTAGCGAGGGTGTCGGCCACGACCTGACTAACCACACAAGTCTCTCGTCCAGGTTTATCGCCTATTCGGGTTCCATCCGCAAGGAGATCCGGCCGGGGTGTCACTCATGGCCCCAAACGATGTGAGCAGGGTTCCCAAGCCCACCATCTGGGTGCCACTTGGTACACCGTGCCATTGTGCCTAGTCTGTCCCAAGAACACCTGTACCGGGTGCCACTTGGTAGACTACTAGCACTACCTACAAACACCAGAAACTAGTTGCAACTCCTGGACAGAGAACAAGCTGATTAATAAGCCGAGAGGGGCCGAGTTTCCGGAACCCAATGTGTGGAAGTAACTGTTCATGGATCACAAACACAGAACTCAGTTCCTGAGGACGGCTTCAATGAGACAACCCACCATGTACTCCTACATGGCCTCTCACCGCTACCTTTACCAAATCGTGTTCACACACTTAGCTCTCAACAGTAGGACAAGTTCACCACACTCCAATTCATCCCCAATGAATCAGACCTGACTCAACTCTAAGCAATAGCAGGCATGAAACACAGGCATTAATGAGTAGGCACATCAGGGCTCAAACAACTCCTACTCATGCTAGTGGGTTTCATCTATTTACTGTGGCAATGACAGGTCATGCAGAGGAAAGGGGTTCAACTACCGCAGCATGTAACAGTTGAATCGTTGTTGTCCTAATGTAGTGAAATAGAGCAGGAGCGAGAGAGTGGGATTGTATCGGAATGAACAAGGGGGTTTTGCTTGCCTGGCACTTCTGAAGATAATATAGTTCTTCATCGGTGTCATCGAACTCATCGTCGGAACCAAGTCTATCGAGAGGGAACAAATACCGGCTGTTGGGGATATGACTATTTGTGTAAGCCGCCCAGGAGGGGCCGGGTTACGCAAAGAGTACTCATCAGAGGAAGCCCATGACTAAGCATGAAGATGGCGGTTCATTAAGAGCTTAAGGCCCACGGGCGGCTTAAGCCCATTGTAGTAAACCGCCATGATGGCATGACTTGTAATGTAAGGTAGATTTAACTAGTCACCGAGCCGGACTCTGTTTATAAGCCGGCCGGGACTTTGTAAGCCGGTGGGCGTCCAACCGTGTATATAAGGGGACGACCTGCTGGCGACTTAGGGCAAGAAACAACACATCGAGAACTGGGCATAGCGTGTCTCGCTCCCTGGTTATCGAAACATCAATACCAACCCAACTAGACGTAGGCCTTACCTTCACCGTAAGGGGCCAAACTAGTATAAACTATCTCGTGTCCCTTGTCCCGATTTAACCCCTTCAAGCTTCCTAGTTGCTATGGCTCCACAACTAAGTCGTTTCACAAGGACATCTGACGTGACTATTCCACGACAGTTGGCGCCTACCGTGGGGCCAGCGCACGGTGGATTTGAGTTCTTGAAGGGCAACTTCGAAGGGCTCAAGGGGTATGTAGTGGGCCGGATGACCAAGAGTCGTCGCGGCAAGATCTACATCGACGACGAAGGCTGGGGGCCCGACGCCGGCTCAATTGAGTACGGATACCGGGTCCCCTTTGGCGGAATCCACGTCTTCATCGGCCGGATCGGTGAGCCGGGCACTGAGCCGGACAACTGCACCGACCTCGTCGAGATGGCTCAGCATGCGAGGAAGACCCGGGCTCCGCCGGTTATGAGGCATGCCTTCGTGGGCTGCGTCCATGGAGAGGAACTTTCCGGATCTGAAGATGGGGGTGAGACGGCTGTCCTTTTAGATGGTGACTCGTCCGTCGGCTCAACAGATTTGTTGTATCAGGTACAAGACAGCGCGCTCGGGGGCTGTTCCGATGGCATCAGTATTCCGGACCTCGATGAGCCGCCAAGATGGGCCGGAATCTTCATGGCTGGAACTCAGCCCGGTTCAAATTCTACAGCGGTAGCAGCGATCACGTCCGGATCAGGAGCAGCCGGGGTAGGAGGCCCCGTGCGCCCACCGGCTCAGGTGCTGATGGATCTCATGGACAAGCTTACGGCCCTATTAACCACCACGGTTATTCCTGCAGATAAAGATGAGCATGACACAACGGTAGCTCAAGTGCGTGAGGAGATAGCTCAGGCCAAGGAGGCTTTGGCGGCTGAGGATACCAGACTAGCTGCGGAGCAGGCGGCTCTCGACGCCCGGGCACAGCGCTTGCAGTCAGAAGCTTACCAGCTCATGATGAGCTTAAACGCATCCAATGAGGTGATGAGGAGGAGACATCAGAAAACGCAGTCCCGTTTACCTCCGAATAACGACCCCCCGGGTTCTCTTTGCTACACCCGGAGCCGGCCCTAGTAACCCGCCAGAGGCCGATCGGCTTATGACAGCCGGAATAGGAGGGCCGGCTAAGCCTCGGGATATGGTGCCGCCTCACGTGAGCATGCCACCACCGCATTATGTGCCAATTCCACCAGGTCACTTTTCCAACCCCATGGAGAATTTAATCACAGCTTCAGCGCGCTTAGCGGCTCTTTCTATGGAAGGTGATGACCCGACGGTGGTGGAAACCCGGAGGGTCAGAGAGCTCCTCCAGACAGCCCTGGCTCAGCAGGAGACCAATTCTTATAGCCGGGACAGGATTCACTCAACTACCCCGTCCTGGGTAGCACCACCTCGCCAGAACCGGAGCCCGAGTTACAGCAGACGCATGGAGTCGGAAGCTTTGTCAAGCAGTGCCCAACGACGTGACCAGCCCGGGGGCTATAACCCGGCGCAGGACCAAGTACATCAGGAGAATGATCACCCGAAGTATCCAATGACATGTGTCGAGGCAGCAGTAGCCACTAGAACCGGCGGTGTCCCTTGCCTGGTGCCGGCTCTGCGTGATGTACGTCTGCCCAAGGACTTCAAGGGACCTCGAAAGGTACCAAATTACACGGCCAATTTACAGCCCGGGGCGTGGATCAAGAGTTATGAGATGGCTATGGAGTTGCTAGAAGTCAGTGACGCGGCGATGGCTAAATATTTCACCATGATGTTAGATGGAACAGCCCGGTCATGGCTGAAAGGCTTACCACAAAATTCCATTGGCTCATGGGGCGAGTTAAAGGCCCGGTTCATCCAGAACTTCAAGGACACCTGTAAACAATCTATGTCGATTGTGGACTTGACGGATTGCAAGCAAGAGGAAGGTGAATCCACCACCCATTGGGTACGCCGGGTCAAGGAGATAATTCATTCTTCCGATAAGATGGACGCCGGGTCTGCAGTTCTTATGCTGGAGAAAAACTGTCGTTTTGAGCCGCTAAGGATGAAACTGGGGCGCCTTAAGCGTGACCTCACAGATATGGGTACGGTGATGGCGGCTTTAGTCAAATATGCCAATTCTGATAGTACCAAGGATCCCGCGTTTGACGATGAGAAGACAGGGAAGGGAAAACGGAACAGCAATGGAAAGGGTCAGCAGCATAACCCGGGGAATCAAGGCGGCAATAAGCGTAAGGCGGACGGTAACCCGGAGTTTGTGGCCAATGCCAACGTACAAGGTAACAATCCGAGATGTAAGGGTAAGCCGCTACGATCCGGCGGGTCAGGCCCATCACTGGAGCAATTATTCAATGAGCCCTGCCCGAGACATGGCACCCGGGAGCGGCCGGCCACACATCTATGGAAGGATTGTGAGATCATGAAGGCGTTTAAAAATTCCAACACCTTCGACGGCGGTCAAGGGTCTGGTGGCGGCTCAGGGCCCGGCGGCTTTCATGGCCCGGGCGGCGGTTCAAATTCCGGTTTTCAGGGGCATTCAGGTGGTAACAATCAGCAGCAGTCTGGACAAGGTGGGCAACAACAGCAACAGTCGGGTTATCAAAGCCACCCGAAGCAGTTGAGTGGTGGACAGTATCACGTGTTTACCACTAGCTTGTGCAAACGTGACCAGAAGGTTCATAAGAGGGCCGTGAATTCCGTTGAGCCGGCAATTCCTCGTTATTTAAGGTGGTCAGAGCAGCCCATCATATGGAGCAGGGAGGATCATCCTCCGCGGGTCGATAACCCGGGTCAGTTGGCTTTGGTAGTGGCGCCTCAAGTTGGTGGGTATAAGTTCACCAAAGTGCTCATGGATGGGGGTAGTAGCATCAACATCCTTTACTACGAGACCTTTCAGCGCATGGGGTTGACTGATAAAAATCTGAGAACATCCAACACTGTTTTCCACGGAGTTGTCCCTGGTAAGTCGGCTTACCCAGTTGGCAGGATTGAACTGGAGGTGGCTTTTGGAGACGAACATGACTCCCGTGCTGAGAAGTTGATGTTTGAAGTGGTCAAGATTAGGAGCCCATACCAAGCTCTGTTTGGACAGCCGGCTTATGCTAAGTTTATGGCCCGGCCGTGTTACATTTATTTACAGCTCAAGATGCCGGGTTACAAGGGCACCATCACCATACATGGCAGTCGTAAAGTAGCATTGGAGTGTGAAGAAGGTGACGTGGCTTATGCTGAGTCGTCCTGCGCAGCAAAGGAGCTCAAATTTTATCAAGATAATTTTGACCCGGCAGATAAGACATCCCTGAAGAAGCCAACTACAGAGCATGACCCGGCGCTGAAATTTAAGTCGGCGGCTATGACGAAGCTTGTTGACTTTACCCCGGGTGATTCTTCTAAACAGTTCAGCATCAGCAGTGTAGCGACCAGACCTCAAATAGTCTGATCTCTGTGCTCAGTGTCATCCCTGGATCAGTAATGCTGACACCACACAGTACTTGGAGGATTTATAACAGAGTAGCAATCACACACTTATTACATCAAATGTCTCAAGAGAGAACTTACTGAAATAAATATGGCTTAAGGCCATCTAAAATCGATAACAGCGGAAGACTTGGAAGATAAGCGAGTCCATCAACTCCAACGGCATCACTGAGTATAGAACCACGACCTAAAAGCATCTTACTCGTCGTCTGAAAAGTTTGCAACATGAAACGTTGCAGCCCGAAAACGGGTCAGCACATGGAATATGCTGGCATGTAACACATAGAGAATAACAATGGAATAAGCTATACTACATGCATATTTGGATGGTGGAAATCTCTATGGTTATAATTTTTCATAAAGCCAATTTTTCCCTACTGCAAAGGAATAAATTTATTTAACTATCATGGTGGTTGCTAAACATTGAGAATGGTTGACAGCATTCTCAATCCCAATTAAAAGTACTCATTAAACCCAACAACATTAAATTAGAGTAACATGATGAGATTCACATGATATCCAAGTACTAGATACTCAAAATGTCCATAACCGGGGACACGGCTAACCATGATTAGTTTATACACTCTGCAGAGGTTTGCGCACTTTTCCCCACAAGACTCGATCGCCTCCGTTTGATTTCTCGCACTACATGATATTTGAGAAACGGATGACCGAGACACAGTCTTTCGGAAGCGCTAGCACCTTACATGTGGGTAGACCGGTACACCTACTTTCCCCTACATCTACTAGTCTACCCGTAAGAGTTCGCACGACTTAATCAACTATGCCAGAGCCCATAATGGCTTGTGGCTGCACACATAATTTTCTAGTTTGAATAATCTCATGATCCCTTTGAGCCTGGGTGGCGGTCCGAAGAAATACAGGCAAGTCCTGATAGAAACCAGGTGCCTCAATCCACCCAGATGTGTGTTTAAGTTGCCACCTTAAATAAACCATTAATTAACAATCTCACATCTGTCATGGAAATTCACTCACCCAATCCACGTCTACTAGCATAGCATGGCATAATAAGCAAACGTAGAAGTAACTCCCAAAGGTTCGATAATAAAACAGGTAATAGGTTCTACCTCATCTACTTCCCATAACCCACAATTTAATTATATCCTAATCATGCAATGTTTGAGGATAGATCTAATGCATAAAATCTGGGTATGAGAAAAAGTATGATCAAAGTGTTACTTGCCTTGTTGATGATCCGCGAAACCTACAGACTCGAAGTAACAGGCGGCGCACTCCGGGTATTCTATCGCAGACAAACAAACAAACAAACAAACATACAATAAGTACTCAACTAATGCACAGGTAAAATTCGAATAAAAGATCTAACCTGAAAGTTCAACTTAAGAACCCCGGTTTGCAAAAAGAATCAAATCAAACAAAGCAACGAAAGTCAAACGGCGAAAGAAAACAGCTTCGTTTTACTAATCTTGATCTAAGTCAAATTTTACAGAAGCAAAAAGTTGTTTAGGTTGATTATTCGGAAAGAGGGTCTCGAGACGAAACTACAGGCGCTTGAATCGCCTGATTCCGATAAACGAGCGAAAAGTTATACTAAAACAAAAATCGGATCAGGAATCGCGATCAGAAAAATCGCGGATTAAATCCGAGAAAAAGAAAAACGACGAACGGGTTAACGAACGAACGTTCGTTAACTAAACTAATCTGACGAATCTGTTCGTTCAAAGGAACGAACGAGCGAACGCTCGCTATTAAACTAAAGCGAAATAAAAACCGATCTAATAAAAAACCGAAACAGAAAAAAAAACTGAAAATAAACCGACGGAAAACCGATCGGTTTTCTGAAAAAACGGCACGGAAGTCGAGGCGGCGACAAACCTCGGCGAGCGTGCGGGCGGTGGGGTCGGCGGGGTCCGGCGAGGTCGGCG
>NC_057813.1:546388673-546396746 GCF_018294505.1 Triticum aestivum | reverse complement strand
GGCGGGCGGGACGGCGGCACGGGAATGCGGCGTGGCGCGGGCGACGAGGCGGCGGCGGCGGTGCGGGGCTGGGGCGGCTAGGGTTTGGGGGGCGGCGGCTGGGCCTCGGGCTGGCTCCCCCCGGCTTATAAAGCCCCGCGGGTAGGGAGTCCTAGACGGACACGGCCCGTAGGTCGGTTGCGTTTTTTTAAATAATTCCGCGCAGAAGAAAAATAAAAAGAAATACTAAACGGACACCAAAAATCCCGAAACAAATTTTCCCCGGCTTCTAAAATCAAGCCGGACAAGATGGACATTTATTTGGGGCCTAAATGCAATTTTGAAAAACGCGCGTTTTTCCTAAATTCAAGTAAAAGGAGAAAAACCCCAAATAAATCTTATTTGATTTTTTTTATTAAATCTTCCTTATTTTTTTATTTTGGGAAAGTCATTTTATTCCCTCTCTGAAATTTTGGTAGTAGAAATAATTGAAGATGAAATAAATAAAATCAAATGATCCTATTTTCAAAATTTGAGAAAACTCAAATAACAAAATAACAAAATCCCCAACTCTCTCCGTGGGTCCTTGAGTTGCGTAGAATTTCTAGGATCGAGCCAACAATGCAACAAAAATATGATATGCAATGATGATCTATGTATAACGTTCCAAATTGAAAATTTGGGATGTTACAAACCTACCCCCCTTAAGATGAATTTCACCCTCGAGATTCGAGTTGGCTAGCAAATAGGCGAGGGTGGGCCTTGAGTAGATCTTCCTCTCACTCCCAGGTGGCTTCCTCCTCGGTGTGGTGGCTCCACTGAACTTTGCAAAACTTGATAACCTTACTGCGGGTAACTCGGCTGGCATATTCCAGAATCTTAACTGGCTTCTCTTCATAAGTCAAATCATCTTTCAACCGAATCGCTTCCAGACGCACTGTATCTCTTAGTGGTATATCAGCCATCTCTGCGTGACACTTCTTCAACTGCGAAACATGGAACACATTGTGAACTCCTGACAATCCCTCAAGTAATTCCAACTTGTACGCTACTTCTCCCATGCGTTTCAAAACTTTGTATGGCCCCACAAAACGTGGCACTAACTTTCCTTTAACTCCAAAACGCTTGACTCCTCGAAGCAGAGATACTCGAAGATAAACTCTGTCTCCGACTTTGTATTCTGTCTCCTTGCGTTTTGAATCTGCATAGCTCTTCTACCTTGACTGAGCTACCTTGAGCCTGTCGCGGATCAACTTTACCTTCTGTTCAGACTCCTTAATCAAATCCGGTCCAAACAACTGGCGGTCTCCAACCTCATCCCACAACAACGGGGTTCTGCACCTCCTTCCGTACCAGGCCTCGAAAGGGGCCATCTTCAAACTAGATTGATAACTGTTGTTGTAAGAAAACTCCGCATATGGCAAGTTGTCATCCCAACTTGATCCATAATCCAACACACAAGCTCTAAGCATATCCTCCAAAATCTAATTGACTCTCTCGGTCTGTCCATCTGTCTGTGGGTGGAAAGCTATGCTAAACTCCAGCCTGGTTCCCAATGTTTCGTGCACTGCTTCCAGAACTTTGAGGTGAATTGGGTTCCTCTATCTGATACGATACTCCTCGGAACTCCATGCAAACAAACAATCCTTGTCATGTATATCTTAGCCAATTTGGCACTGCTGTAGGTAGTCTTTACTGGGATGAAATGAGCTACCTTCGTCAAACGATCGACTACAACCCAAATTGAGTCATAGCCTGAACGAGTCCTGGGCAATCCTGTGATGAAATCCATGCCTAGTTTGTCCCACTTCCATTCGGGTATAGGCAATGGTTGTAACAATCCTGCTGGCTTCTGATGTTCTGCCTTCACCCTCTGACATACATCACAAACTGCTACATACTCTGCAATATCCTTCTTCATTCCGGTCCACCAGAAAGTTTCCTTCAAATCCAAATACATCTTGGTATTTCTGGGGTGAATCGAATATGGTGAATCATGTGCCTCTTGCAGAATCAACTTCCTGATCTCCGGGTCATTGGGAACATAAACACGGTCCTCAAACCATAAGGTATCGTGCTCATCCTCACGAAATCCTTTAGCCTTTCCCTTGCTCATCCTTTCCTTAATGGAAGCAACTTCATTATCTGCCTTTTGAGCTTCTCTGATTCTATCCATCAATGTAGACTAAATCTCCATTGCTGCTACATAGCCTCTCGGAACTATTTCCAAACATAGTTCGTGAAGATCCTCGGCTAACTCCTTGGGTATTTCTCCGGTCATTAGTGTATTGACGTGGCTCTTGCGGCTCAACGCGTCTGCTACAACGTTAGCCTTCCCGGGGTGATAATGCAATCTCATATCATAATCCTTAATAAGCTCCAACCATCTCCTCTGCCTGAGATTTAACTCCTTCTGCGTGAAGATGTACTTCAAACTCTTGTGATCTGTGTACACCTCACAATGATTTCCAATGAGAAAATGTCTCCACGTTTTCAGTGCATGCACTACGGCTGCTAACTCCAAATCATGAGTAGCATAATTCAACTCAAGAGGCTTAAGCTGTCGTGAAGCATACGAAACAACTCTTCCCTCCTGCATAAGCACTGCTCCAAGTCCTCGACGTGAAGCGTCGCTATACACTTCATAATCCTTGGTCTGATCTGGCAGAATCAATACTGGTGAGGTAACCAAACATTTCTTCAACTCTTGGAAACTAGCCTCACACTCCTCAGTCCAAATGAACATAGTATCCTTCTTCAACAATTCTGTCATAGGTTTCGCAATCTTCGAGAAATTTTCAATAAATCTCCGGTAGTATCCTGCGAGTCCAAGGAAACTCCTGATCTCTCCAACTGTTGTTGGTGCTTCCCAGTTTGTCACAGTGGCAACTTTAGTGGGGTCTACTGCTATACCTTCTCCGGATATAACATGTCCGAGAAATCCAACTTCCTTCAACCAAAACTCACACTTGCTGAACTTGGCGTATAGCTGATGTTCTCTGAGCTTCTCGAGTACCAAACGCAAGTGCTCCTTATGTTCCTCTTCATTCTTCGAGTAAACCAAAATATCATCAATGAACACCACGACGAACTTATCCAAAAACTCCATAAACACCTTGTTCATCATGTTCATAAAATAGGCTAGGGCGTTAGCCAGACCAAATGACATAACAGTATACTCATACAGCCCGTACCTGGTGGTAAAAGCTGTCTTCGGTATATCCTGCTCCCGACTCTTCAACTGGTGGTACCCTGATCGCAAATCGATCTTGGAAAACACCTTAGCTCCTTGCAACCGATCAAACATATCATTGATCATTGGTAGTGGGTACTTGTTCTTGATTGTTACTTCATTCAATCCGCGATAATCAACAACCATTCTTAATGATCCATCCTTCTTCTCCACCAGAAGTACTGGCGATCCCCAAGGCGAAGAACTTGGGCGAATAAAACCTTTGTCCAACAACTCCTTAATTTGCTTCTTAATTTCCTCCAAATCTTGGGCTGGCATCGTGTACGGTCTCTTGGATATAGGCCCAGTGCATGGCAGTAGTTTAATTAAGAACTCAATGTCTCTATCCGGTGGCATGCCTGGCAACTCTTCTGGAAATACATCGGGGAAATCCCTTACCACTGGTACTTCCTCCTGCATAACTCCTGATAAGGAATTTACATGTGCTCTTCTTGGCTCATGCTGTGATACATACTTGATTCTTATTCCTTCTGGTGTCGTAAGCAAAATTGTCTTACTGGCGCAATCAATGTTTCCTCCATACATCGACAGCCAATCCATACCAAGAATTACATCCAAACCTTGGGATTCCAATATAATTAGATCCGTTGGGAAAACATGCCTTCCTATACTTAATAGCAACTGAAAGCATCCTTGACTGACCATAAACTCAGCTCCCGGTGCACTTACTAGCATGGGTGTCTTAAGAGTCTTAGTGGGAAGGCTAAACTTATCCACAAATCCCCTTGATATGTATGAATGCGATGCACCAGTATCGAAAAGAACAACTACAGTAAATGCCTTAACCAAAAACTTACCTATTACTGCGTCTGGCTGAGCTTCAACCTCCTCCACGGTAACGTGGTTCACTTTCCCCCTGTTGAAAGGGTTCGGCTTCTTTCCTGAGCTTCCATTGCCATTTCCATTTTTGGCTTCTGGGCAATCATTTGCATAATGCCCAGTCTTACGGCACTAGCAAGTGATATGACTCAGGTCTACCTTGTATGGTGTTGACGGGTTGGTGCGGCTTTGTCCATTGCTTCCTCCATTCCCGTTTCCATTCTTTGTGCCATTATGATTGTGCGAGCTGCCTCCTCTGTGAGTATGCTGAAAGTGTCCTCCTGACTTCGGGGTAAAGCGTAGCTTCTGCTGAGCTCCAGAATTGTACTTCCCCTATCCATACTTCCTCTTACGATTATCAATTTGCTGCTGATTTCCCTCAATCATAAGAGCATGATCTACTAACTCCTGGTAGTTATTGAAAGTGGCTACCATCAACTGCATGCTCAGCTCATCATTCAGTCCTTCTAGAAACTTCTCCGACGTAGCGGCATCCGTAGCAACATCATCTAGGGCATAACGTGCTAGCTTACTGAAATCATCCACATACTGGCCAACTGTCCGTCCTCCTTGGCGTAAGTTGCGAAACTCACGCTTCTTCATGGCCATAGCTCCGGCTGAAACATGGGCAGTTCGAAAAGCTTGCTGAAACTGATTCCACGTGACAGTGTCTACAGGGTAAGTGGCTGTAAAATTCTCCCACCATGCTGCTGCGGGTCCGTCAAGCTGATGTGTGGCAAACTTCACCTTTTCTCCATTTGTACGTCCTGCAGTGGTCAACTCCATCCCTATCTTACGGAGCCAATCATCTGCTACTATCGGCTCGGTGCTACTGGAAAACACCGGCGGATTCAGCCTTAAGAAACGTGCCAGATGGTCAACAGGGGGTGGTGGTGGGTTGTTGTTGTTGTTGTTGTTGCCTTGGTTCTGTACCAATGTTTGAATCAAGGTATTCTGCTGCTGATTCAACTGAGTGATCTCTGGCGGAAAAACAAACTCGGGGTCGCGTCTCGGATGCATCTGAGGGTTTAAAGGGGAGAGGAGAGTTAAGAATAGAATGAGGTCTAGTGAGATAACACTACCCATATGCACATGAGACAAAAGCACACAATATCATTCCAATCAATTCAAACAAGGGCATACAACGGTCTAACTATCGTTACAAAAGTGCTTGGACTAAAACTAATTAAATGGTGGAAAATTCTACTACTGTTATGGTGGTCAACTAGAAAAACTGCTCCGATGCAGATTCCATGATATCTGCTCCAGCTTCATCAACATAGTCATCATCGCTGTCGTCAGGATCCGAGTCGGTGTCGTCGATGATGATATAATTATCTGGACAAGTAGGTCCATCCTCTTCTCCTCTGGGTGCTGATCCTCCCATGAATATTCCAATCTTCTCCTTCAGGTTGCCATTCTGTCTTACTAGAGCGACGATTTCTTGCATGTAGTCTTTATGTGTAGCCTTGAGTTCTTCTTCTAGCCCCTTGATCTTGGTCATAGCCTTCTGTAGCTCCTCCATATCTGCGCACATCTGATTTTCCTGGCGTCGGATGTGTTGGTTTAACTCCTGAATATAAGCTGTGATTGATCTGTCCTTCCTGGTGGTGATCATCTCCCAATGCTCATCTCGGCGCCCACAAATTTGGTAGATAGTATTCTTGAGATCGTTGTGGTAAACTTCTCCAATTCGTCCCATGGCAATGTGAGCTGCCATGCTATTTCCTAGGCTCCATGTTGGTGCATCAAAGGTAAACTCTATTGGCTCCGTGAATGGTGCAAATGTCCTTCCTGGAATGTAGACTTGAGTCCTCCAGCGCTCCTCTCCGGGTAAAGTGGCGTTGAAGGTCCCGGTGAAACTTGGTACTCCTATGTTCAGGTATCTAGTGGCTTCCTTCAAGTGACATCCAAAAGGTGAGTTCTCATCTGGTTGTGTGAACTTGATCCTTGCATCCGCCATCGTAAAGAATAGAAAAGATGAGGAGTCAGAAATGAGAAGAAAGAGTAGTGATCTAGGGCTTAAGTTTAGTGGCCGTGTCCTACAGTCAGTGTGTGCTCTGATACCACCTTGTAGCGACCAGACCTCAAACAATCTGATCTCTGTGCTCAGTGTCATCCCTGGATCAGTAATGCTGACACCACACAGTACTTGGAGGATTTATAACAGAGTAGCAATCACACACTTATTACATCGAATGTCTCAAGAGAGAACTTATTGAAATAAATATGGCTTAAGGCCATCTAAAATCGATAACAACGGAAGACTTGGAAGATAAGCGAGTCCATCAACTCCAACGGCATCACTGAGTATAGAACCACGACCTAAAAGCATCTTACTCGTCATCTGAAAAGTCTGCAACATGAAACGTTGCAGCCCAAAAACGGATCAGCACATGGAATATGAGGGCATGTAAGATATAGAGAATAACAATGGAATAAGCTATACTACATGCTTATTTGGCTGGTGGAAAGCTCTATGGTTATAATTTTGCATAAAGCCAATTTTTCCCTACTGCAAAGGAATAAATTTATTTAACTATCATGGTGGTTCTTAAACATTGAGAATGGTTGACAGCATTCTGAATCCCAATTAAAAGTACTCATTAAACCCAACAACATTAAATTAGAGTAACATGATGAGATTCACATGATATCCAGGTAGTAGATACTCGAAACGTCCATAACCGGGGACACGGCTAACCATGATTAGTTTATACACTCTGCAGAGGTTTGCGCACTTTTCCCCACAAGACTCGATCGCCTCCGTTTGATTTCTCGCACTACATGATGTTTGAGAAACGGATGACCGAGACATAGTCTTTCGGAAGCGCTAGCACCTTACATGTGGGTAGACCGGTACACCTACTTTCCCCTACATCTGCTAGTCTACCCATAAATGTTCGCACGACTTAATCAACTATGCCAGAGCCCATAATGGCTTGTGGCTGCACACGTAAGTTTCTAGTTTGAATAATCTCATGATCCCTTTGAGCTTGGGTGGCGGTCCGAAGAAATACAGGCAAGTCCTGATAGAAACCTGGTGCCTCAATCCACCTACATGTGTGTTTAAGTTGCCACCTTAAATAAACCATTAATTAACAATCTCACATCTGTCATGGAAATTCACTCACCCAATCCACGTCTACTAGCATAGCATGGCATAATAAGCAAACGTAGAAGTAACTCCCAAAGGTTCGATAATAAAACAGGTAATAGGTTCTACCTCATCTACTTCCCATAACCCACAATTTAATTAGATCCTAATCATGCAATGTTTGAGGATAGATTTAATGCATAAAATCTGGGTATGAGAAAAAGTATGATCAAAGTGTTACTTGCCTTGCTGATGATCCGCAAAACCTAGAGACTCGAAGTAACAGGCGGCGCACTCCGGGTATTCTATCGCAGACAAACAAACAAACAAACATACAATAAGTACTCAACTAATGCACAGGTAAAATTCGAATAAAAGATCTAACCTGAAAGTTCAACTTAAGAACTCCGGTTTGCAAAAAGAATCAAATCAAACAAAGCAACGAAAGTCAAACAGCGAATGAAAACAGCTTCGTTTTACTAATCTGGATCTAAGTCAAATTTTACAGAAGCAAAAACTTGTTTAAGTTGATTATTCGGAAAGAGGGTTTCGATACGAAACTCCAGGCGCTTGAATCGCCTGATTCCGAGAAACGAGCGAAAAGTTATACTAAAACAAAAATCGGATCAGGAATCGCGATCAGAAAAATTGCGGATTAAATCCGAGAAAAACAAAAACGACGAACGGGTTAACGAACGAACATTCGTTAACTAAACTAATCTAACGAATCTGTTCGTAGCGAACGCTGGCTAATTAAACTAAACTGAAATAAAAACCCATCTAATAAAAAAACCGAAAGACAAAAAAACGAAAATAAACCGACGGAAAACCGGTCGGTTTTCTAAAAAAAACGGCATGGAAGTCGAGGCGGTGGCAAACCTCGGCGAGCGTGCGGGCGGCAGGGTCGGCGAGGTCCGGCGAGGTC
>NC_057813.1:546376866-546388030 GCF_018294505.1 Triticum aestivum | reverse complement strand
GGCGGTGGCACGGGACTAGGGCGGCTAGGGTTTGGGGGGCGGCGGCTGGGCCTCGGGCTGGCTCCCCCCGGCTTATAAAGCCCCGTGGGCCGGGAGTCCTAGACGGACACGGCCCGTAGGTCGGTTGCGTTTTTTTTAAATAATTCCGCGCAGAAGAAAAATAAAAAGAAATACTAAACGGACTCCAAAAATCCCGAAATAAATTTTCCCCGGCTTGTGAAATCAAGTCGGACAAGATGAACATTTATTTGGGGCCTAAATGCAATTTTGAAAAACACGCATTTTTCCTAAATTCAAATAAAAGGCGAAAAACCCCAAAATAAATCTTATTTGATTTTTTATTAAATCTTTATTATTTCTTTATTTTGGGAAAGTCATTGTATTCCCTCTCGGAAATTTTGGTAGTAGAAATAATTGAAGATAAAATAAATAAAATCAAATGATCCTATTTTCAAAATTTGAGAAAAACTCAAATAAGAAAATAACGAAATCCCCAACTCTCTCCGTGGGTCCTTGAGTTGCGTATAATTTCTAGGATCGAGCCAACAATGCGACAAAAATATGATATGCAATGATGATCTATGTATAACATTCCAAATTGAAAATTTGGGATGTTACAAGCAGCAACTTGGATCCCAAATAGGAAAGCGCGCTCATCGAGTTCATCCGTGAGAACCGGGACATCTTTGCATGGAAACCTTCTGACATGCCGGGTGTACCGAGGGAACTCGCTGAGAACACTCTCAATATTGATCCAAAGTATAAGCCGGTCAGGCAGTTTCTTCGCCGTTTTAATGAAGAACGATGGAAAGCTATTGGGGAAGAAGTCGCCCGGCTCTTAGCAGCCGGGTCTATCATTGAAGTTTTTCACCCGGAGTGGTTAGCTAACCCAGTGCTTGTCCTCAAAGAAGAACGGCACCTGGCGGATGTGTGTGGACTACACGGAATTAAACAAGGCTTGTCCGGCTGACCCTTTTGCTCTCCCCCGTATTGATCAAATCATTGATGCTACGGCGGGTTGTGAGCGTTTGAGTTTTTTGGATGCCTACTCCGGTTATCATAAGATTAAAATGGCAGTTAAGGACCAGGAGAAGACGGCTTTCATCACTCCGTTTGGAGCCTTCTGCTATGTATCTATGCCATTTGGGCTCAAGAGTGCCCAGGCGACTTATCAGCGGTGTGTGCAGAACTGCTTGCATGACCAAATTGGACGTAATATCCATGCCTATGTGGATGAAATCATGGTGAAGTCCAGAGAAAAGGAGACTTTGATATCTGACTTAAAGGAGACCTTTGATAATCTCCGGGTTTACAAGATGATGCTTAACCCGGCCAAATGTGTGTTTGGCGTTCCTGCGGGCAAGCTCTTGGGTTTTCTGGTGTCCAACAGAGGCATTGAAGCTAACCCGGAGAAGATTAAGGCGATTACCTCCCTGGCTAAACCGGCGGGCATCAATGATGTTCAGCGACTGGCGGGTCGCGTTGCCGCCTTAAGTCGATTCATAAGTCGGCTCGGTGAGAAAGCCCTCCCATTGTATCAGATGATGAAGAAAACTGACACTTTTGTTTGGAGTGAGGCCGCTGATGCTGCTTTTGAGGACTTAAAGAGACAATTGTCTGAGCCGCCGGTTCTTGCGGCTCCAATTGACAAAGAGCCTTTGCTGTTATATGTGGCTGCCAATTCACGAGCCGTCAGCGTTGCAATCATGGTGGAGTGTAAGGAAGTCGGCAAGGAGCATCCGGTTCAATGGCCGGTTTACTACATCAGTGAGGTGCTCATTGAATCCAAGCAACGGTACCCACACTGGCAAAAGCTTGTTTATGGGGTGTTCATGGCAAACTGGAAGTTGAAGCAGTATTTTCAAAGCCATCCTATAACTGTGGTAAGTTTTGCCCCTTTGGGAGACATCATTCAGAACAGGAAAGCCACAGGACGAGTCGCCAAGTGGGCTATTGAGCTTGGGCCTCGTGGCTTGAAATACATGCCTCGAACAACTATTAAGTCTCAGGCCTTGGTGGACTTCATCAATGATTGGACAGAGCTGCAGGCACCTGAGGAGAAGCCGGATAACACATATTGGACTATTCACTTTGACGGGTCCAGGCAGCTAGAAGGCTCGGGGGCTGGAGTGGTGTTAACTTCCCCTCGAGGTGACAAATTTTGTTATGTACTCCAGGTTATGTTTCCATGTACTAACAATGCAGCTGAATATGAGGCATTACTCCATGATCTCCGGATGGCTAAGGATATGAACTTAAGCCGAGTATGATGCTTGGGTGACTCGGATTTGGTGGCTCAGCAAGTGTCAGGCAAGTGGGATTCCAAAGACCCCCTCATGGCGGCTTATCGTCGTGAGGTAGATGCGGTGGCTGGTCACTTCACGAGTTATCAAGTGGAGCACATTGATCGAAGGAAGAATGAGGCGGCTGATGCTTTAAGCCGGTTGGGATCTCAACGTAAGCCGGTGCCGCCCAACACCTTTCTTGATGTGTTACATAACCCTTCGGTCAAGGCACCTACCGAGGAAGACTTAGCAATGCCAGACCCGGAGGCACAGCTGGTGGCGGCTCTTCATGTTATCCCGGATTGGACGGTGCCTTATCTGGCTTATATGACCCGGGGTGAATTACCTGAGGATGAGACATTGGCAAGACAAATCGTTAGGCGCTCCAAATCCATGACGATTGTTAACGGTGAGTTACACCACCTCAGCGTCACCGGGGCGTTTCAACACTGTGTGTCACCTGCAGAAGGCCAAGAAATACTTCATGAGATCCATGAAGGAGATTGTGGCCATCATGCCGGGTCAAAGTCCCTCGTAGCCAAGGCTTTTCGTCATGGTTTATATTGGTTGACGGCTCACGCTAACACAGAAGATCTGGTCAGTAAATGTGATGGGTGTCAAAAGTTCTCACGACGAGCTCATGTGCCGGCTCAAGAATTAAGGATGATCCCAATCACCTGGCCGTTTGCAGTCTGGGGGCTTGACATGGTTGGACCTTTCAAAAGGTCTAAGGATAAAAAGACACATCTACTAGTGGCAGTGGATAAGTTTACCAAGTGGGTTGAGGCAGAGCCGGTCAGTAAATGTGATGCAGCCACGGTGGTTCAGTTCATGAAAAAGGTGATCTTTCATTTTGGCTTTCCACATAGCATTATAACTGATAATGGCACTAATCTCTCTAAGGGTGCCATGGAAGAGTTCTGTCAAAGAGAACATATCCGGCTTGATGTTTCGGCTGTTGCTCATCCTCAATCCAATGGTCAAGCAGAGAGAGCTAATCAAGAGATCCTGAAAGGCATCAAGCCCCGGCTCTTGGTCCCTTTACAGCGGACTCCGGGTTGTTGGGTGGAGGAGTTACCCTCCGTGTTATGGAGCATCAACACTACGCCTAACAGATCCACGGGATACACATCTTTCTTCATGGTTTATGGAGTAGAGGCCGTCCTGCCAAGTGACATCCGGCACGACTCACCCAGAGTAGCGGCTTACATTGAGGAGGATAACGAAAAGGCTCGTCAGGATGCACTTGACTTGTTGGATGAGGAGCAAGACTTGGCAATAGCCCGCTCGGCGATTTACCAGCAAGACCTGCGCCGCTATCACAGCCGCCGGGTTAAAAGCAGAACCTTTCAGGAAGGCGACTTGGTGCTCCGGCTCATCCAGGATCAGTCTGATATGCACAAGCTATCCCCGCCTTCGGAAGGACCCTTTGTGGTCAGCAAGAATCTGTACAACGGGTCATATTATCTCATCGATATTCGAGAGCGCAATGACTCCTTTAAATCGGAGGAGGAGACCCGCCGGCCGTGGAATATAGCTCATCTCCGGCCTTACTATACTTAAGTTTCTTCTTTAAGATACTTTTTATAATGTACATATTATATAAAGCAATAAAGCAGGACCTCTATCCTTTTTCCCATAAATAAATGTTTCATGTTTTCTTTATCAGGTGATGGACACTGCCAACAGGGGACGGGTCATATCTGAATCCGGCTTTCCCTTTGGTCCGGCTTATGATCATATCTGAATCTAGCCTTGGTCACTTGGGGGCTTCCTGTTCAAACATAGGTCGTATTCGAACCAAAGAGAACATAGCTGTCGATACCCACTTGATCGGCATATTGCCAAACCCACTTGGGGGCTTCCTGATCAAATTTGAATCATAGCTTAACCCCTCTGGGTCTGACGTGGATCGTATTCGAATCAGCGTCATTAAACAACTCTAATGTTCACTTGGGGGCTTCCTGTTCAAACATAGGTCGTATTCGAACCAAAGAGAACATAGCTGTCGATACCCACTTGATCGGCATCGCCAAAGCCACTCGGGGCTATATGATCGTATCCGAATCTTAGCTTAACCCCTTTGGAATGGTTTTCTGATCATATTCGAATCAGGAGCCTGTGAACATTTGCAAGTATGAATATTTTCACTATCATTGAAACCTTCTTGAGGAGAGGGTTTTTGATCTTTCCGGTTTTATATTAGTTACTTCAGGTTCTAACAAGTGCCAGGTAAAAACTTATATGAGCCAGAGAGGTTATCAAAAAGGGTCGCAGGTATGCTGATTATGGTTATGATTTAACTAATCATGAACCGGCTTATACACATGATTTTTTGATCATATCCGGGTTATCAATATTCTATAACCTGCTGGTGCAGTAAACTGTCCAGGAAGCCTTGCCTGTTTTATGTGCAGATTAAAACGGAGCAAGGTGAAATATCAAGGAACCACTTGGTTAACATAAGCAAGATGGAAATAGTACTGGCGGCTAACAAAAGCAATAAGTACCATAAGGCATGACAGGCATTAAGGAGTTTTTCTATCCTATTACAAGATTCCCCGAGTCTGAATAAGTGAAGCATTGTTCTTTGACAAATTATAACCCGGCTGGTGGCTCATTCCTCCGGCTGGCTTGATGACTCCGGGTTATCCTTCCCCGCCTCTCCTTCGGTTGTTATGTCCTGAAAGGTGGACGAGGCCCAGTCAATGCCGCTCAAAGCTTCAAATTCAGCTTCATCATCTATTAAACTGGCCGGGTCCACTTCAGGGGCAAAGGTATGCTTACGCGTTGGAGGGAGCAGGCTGACTTGGTCATATGGGACATTTGGGATTCTCTGATTCTCGCTATCATAACCCGGCGAATACTTGGTGACATCATTATCCTCCCCAATGAGAGTCGCCAGGGGGCGTACGACTTTGACACAGGCAGTGAAGTCCTATTCACCAAAAGCAGTGCCGTCCTCCTTAAGACTTGGATATCCAAGAGAGAGGTCAGCAAGGTCAAGCTCCGGCTCGATGCAGCCACGGCTCCGGCTCTCGCGGATGCCCGCCTTAAGTCTTTAATGCGTTGAGGTAGCACCGACAGATGTCTTAACACGTCTTGCAGGAGCCGGGGAGAGGTATTTGATAAGGCCACGGCGGTTAACGCACGCTGTGACCCGGAGTACAGCTGTTCTACCAAGGTATACACCGCCTTAAGCTTGACCAGCATATTTTCCTTAAGGTTAGTACTCCTGGGGCTTGCATATTCACAGGTATAACAAGTAAGCCGGATGCAATTATTATGATAACTCTTGAAAGATTACAATATTTACGGGCGGCTTACCAAAGATAGCTGAGACCATCTGGGATAGGTGCCGCTTTAAGTCGGACAGCTTATTTGTTGCCTCGGCAAGAGATGCCTCCGCTGTTTCAGCCCGGGTCACCAGTGAAGCCCTCTCATCAACCCAAGCCTTCTTTTCCGATTCAAAATTTTTCTTCAGCTTCTCTTGTTCAGAGATACTGAATTCATACTTGGAATTGGCTTTTTGAGCTTCGAGCTCTTGGATTTTCAACTAGCTCTTCAAATCGGCAATCTCCACCTCAAATTGACTTATGGTGGCCTGCATTGACATCAGGTTATGGTAAGAATCTTGGTAAGATAACATTTAAGTCCCAAGTATTTTACAAGTAAAGATACTTGGCACTTGGGGGCTACTGTATGTTTAAAGAATCTTTAGTCTATTTTACCAAATCACACATATTAAGTCTCAAGCACTTTACAAGTAAAGGTACTTGACACTTGGGGGCTAATGTAACCCAAATTTAAAGTTTCATGTTATCTTTGGGTTAAACATATTCAATTTAAACCGGACAAAACTAATAGCTAGCAGATTATTAAGTCTACAGCATATTCATTCGTAAGCAATAGACTTGGGGGCTGGTACAGTAAGTAAGATTCAGAGTGAAAGCTTAAATTTTACCTCAGATTTATGATGTATTTGCTTCACCATGTCAATTTCCAGGTCACGGCTACTGTGTACTTGGTTCAGATAGCCCGAGACTATGTCACCAATACTTAGGTGAGAGTAGTCAGTGATGTCTTGTTTGGACTTCCGGCGCTGGGCAAACTCCTCCTTGGCGGTGCATTGGGCAAGGGCAGTAGGCCGGCCCGGTTCAACGTATTGGCTCTTCACAATTTCAACCTCTGGGTCAGCCGTCTTGGCCGGGCTAGGAACTTCCGGGTCATCCGATTTGTGAATCGCGTCTTCTGTAGGCGGGTCAGAAGTTGGCTCCGGAATGTCAGAAGTTGGTTCAGGCAGTGGCTGATGAGTGGAGCTGTCTGGAACGGATGAGTCAAGCACCGGTTCAGTAACCACCGGGTCTTGGGATGGCTTATTCTTCTTTGCCCTCTTGCTGGGCTTTACTTGCAAGCTATCAATCAAAGGTGGAAGGATAAGTATCAAAGTATAAGTATGGATAAACTCAAAGTAAGAAAGGTTATATTACACGGGAGCCGTTTTGAAAGCCGGCATGTTTGATTGCATCGACTCATCAGAAGAAGGGGAGGTATCCTGATAGTTAGAATCAGATGAATTGAGAGGTTGGCGAATCAAACCCATCAAGGGTAAAGCAAAACGTAAGTCGGAGATAACCTCGGTCCGACGCTTCCTGGTTACATCAGGTAAGCCGGAGGAAAGCTCTGCGTCCTGGTTGGCCCGAGTCTGTCGCCGGTTCTCAAGTTGCTGTTGCTTCAAAAGAAATTGAGGATCTTGGTAAGCGAGAGGGTGTGAAAACCTTACTTTCCGGGTCACCCTTCGGATTCTTTGTGTTGGCAAAGGCTCTAAGTCGGAGGAAATTATAGTTACCTCTTCGCCAGCTGCTTGACTCTTCCTAGTATCCTCCTGAAAGGATCAAATGTCAGTAAGATAATGGCAAAGGAGTTAAAGAAAATCAAAAAAGATTACCTCTTCCTCATCTGACGAAGAGTCGTCCAATTTAAGCATATCAGAGGCGCTGGGTTTCTTCTTTTAAGAGGTACCCGTCCTGGCGGCTTTCCTTTCGGTCTTCTTGGCCGCCCGGGCCAGCTTTGCAGCCTCATGGTCATACTTGACCTTCCAGAAGTTGTCATCGGCCTGTGGGAAAAGACAAAGAATCATAAGTACCAGAAGGTAACATATTAAAGAGTATTTGTGAAGACTAGTAACTTACTGCAGGAGCCGGATTCTTCTTGCAGAAGGGAAGCAAACTGAAAGTATTACTGGTTACAGTGCCTTCCTTCAATAGCGATCGGACTGTAGCATCTACCACATCATCTGGTAAGTCCTCAGGGCTATGACGCATTGAGTCGTCCTTTTCGCCTGCGTACGTACACATTAAGCTGGAGCGGCAGCTTAATGGTAGTATCCGCCAGGTGACCCAGACCTGGACCAAGTCAATGCCAGTTAACCCGTTGCCTAAAAGGGCTTTGATCTTTCTGATGATGGGGTTAAGAGGCAGGCGCTCAACAGCAGTTAACTTGTCCGCCAGATGATGATTGGACTCAAGACACATGGCACGAAAGCCAGGCAGAGGCTTCTCGTTGGCTAGAGAGGTGTCTTGACAGTAGAACCACGTCTGGTTCCAGTCCTTGGGGTGACTCGGCAGCTCAGCATAAGGGAAAAGGCAGTCTCTCCGCCGATGGATTGAGATGCCGCCAAGCTCAAGACTAGGTCCGTTGGCGCGTTCATTCTGCCGGTTCAAGTAAAAAAGCTCTTTGAACAGCAGCAGACTTGGTTCCTCTCCTAAGTAAACCTCGCAGAAAACTTGGAAATTGCACAGATTGGACACGGAATTGGGTCCAATGTCTTGAGCCCTCAGGTCAAAGAAATCCAAAACTTCTCTGAAGAATTTTGAGCCGGGAGGGGCAAATCCCCGGGTCATATGGTCTATGAATACTACTACCTCCCCGTCTTTGGGTTGAGGTATCTCCTCAGATGGGTGAGGGGCACGATAGGACATGACCTCCTTTTTTCGCAGATGGCCAGACGTTACAAGCTCGGCAAGTTTGCTTTTTGTTACTGTGGATGGAACCCAGTTGCAAGTCACAGGGGCCTTGGCCGCCTTAGGAGCCATAACGATAGTGGCCTACGACAAAGTAAGAAAGTTCCGGTTCAAATTTAACCCGGGAGAAATATTCAATTTATTAAAAATGGCGTCTTAAGCAAGGGGCCTAATGATATAAGGGTGACTATGCGGTAAAGTTTAAGCCGCTATCAGGATCCACAATCATTCAAGGATTTTTAAACCGGACACCTAGACAGTGGTGATAAAGTGAGTTCTCCAGAAGAAGCTTTCTGGGTGATAGAAACAAGTTTCACGGACAAACAGCTCTCATTATGGATCAAACTATTGTCCTAAAAGAGAAAATTTCTAGACCTAAAAACAGGGCAGAGAAGTTCATGCATTCAAAGGAGGTTTCCAAACAAGAAAAATGAGATCTATTTATATACAAGATCGACGCAAACAACTACCGCGGTAGTTCTGCACTGGTTTTCGATCTAAATAAGCAGTGGAAGTGTAGACTAACAAGGGTTTGCATTGGGCGGTGATGAACTCGACGAACTTGGAAGAGCGTCAAGATAGATCTAAGAAAAGGGAAGAAAGGAACTCCCGGATGAAGATGAACCGCGGAGGCTCGCCGTCGATCTCTGGTCAAAGGTCAGGTTGATGCAGCGGCCTGAGTCGACGAAGATGAGGGGGTCGAGGGTAACGGCGGCGGAGCTTGAGCGGCCGAGAGGAGAGGAAGAAGACGACTGAAAGGGTAAAAAGGAAAAGACCCAGGTCATGGCTATTTATAGGGAGAAGATGACTGAGACGGCGCGAGAAACGAGGAGATAACAATTATTATCCAGCGGCCCTGATGCCTCGATTTTCAGAACAGTCAGTAAAGAAGAGATCCGTTGAAGGATTCGGTGGAATAAAAATGATTTAAAGGAAGGATGACGTCACGCCGAGTTAAGACGGATCCAGAAGATGACGTCATGGCGGGTTAACAAAAACCCTCTGTATAGTCAGAAGATTGAAGATTTAATTATTTAAAAATATTTTTTGGATTGACATGAACAGGTTCAAATCAATCCGGGGCCTAATGTTGGGGATATGACTATTTGTGTAAGCCTCCCAGGAGGGGCCGGGTTACGCAAAGAGTACTCATCAGAGGAAGCCCAAGACTAAGCATCAAGATGGCGGTTCATTGAGAGCTTAAGGCCCACGCGCGGCTTAAGCCCATTGTAGTAAACCGCCATGATGGCATGACTTGTAATGTAAGGTAGATTTAATTAGTCACTGAGCCGGACTCTGTTTATAAGCCGGTCGGGACTCTGTAAGCCGGTGGGCGTCCAACCGTGTATATAAGGGGACGACCTGCTGGCGACTTAGGGCAAGAAACAACACATCGAGAACCGAGCATAGCGTGTCTCGCTCCCTGGTTATCAAAACATCAATACCAACCCAACTAGACGTAGGCCTTACCTTCACCGTAAGGGGCCGAACTAGTATAAACTCTCTCGTGTCCCTTGTCCCGATTTAACCCCTTCAAGCTTCCTAGTTGCGATGGCTCCACAACTAAGTCCTTTCACAAGGACATCTGACGTGACTATTCCACGACACCGGCAACACAGAGAAAACACAATCAATGCAATGCAACAATATGATGCATGAATATGACATGGCAATATGCTGTGGTTTGAGCTAATGCAACTAGCAGCAAGTTAAATGGAGTTGGTTTGAACACAAGATTCAAATTCAAACTCCATATGTAGATATTCATATGCCATTATTTGATTTGCCCTAAACAATGGTCATAAGTTGTTCTGCATGAAAATGGTACAGATGGATAGAGATTGGATTTTTTTGATCATTTTTCATATATACCTTATTTCATTTGGAGTTACGGTTGATTTTATATGAATTTTTGAAGTTTAAACTAATTTCTGGAATTTCTAATTATTTTCTGATTTATTTTAAAACTAGAAAATCACTTACTACGTCAGCCTGATGTAAGGCTGAGGTTAGCAGGTCAACCGACCACGTCCTGGTCAAACCTGACGTGTGGGGGCCACACGTTAATGGGACATGGGCTAATCCCGGTCAAACCCAACGCTCACTGGGGTTTGACCAGGGGTAGGGCCCACAGTCAATGTCATTAGGGGGCTTAGCTGGCAGGGTGAGCACCTAATAGCGTCCATGTCGACAGTCACCGGAGTTTCGCCAGCGACGACCAAAACAACGGCGGAGGCTCGCCGGACTTGAGCTACAGGCAGCGGCTGGACGCGCAAAGGCCACCAGGAGGTAGCCCACGCGCCCACGCATCTAGCGGAGGCAGAAGCAGGTTGCGGCGTGCAATGTAGTGGTGGCGGCGACGGGCGGAGCGGCGGCCGGAGTTCGGCCGGGTGCGGGGACACGGCTGTGATGCGCTGGGAAAGCAACTGGCGGTGGCGTTGGCTTCTTGCGGAGCTTCTGAGCATGGTGATGCGCGCGGATGCGGGCTGTGGTGGCTCACACCGCGGCGGCGCCATGGCTGGAGGCGGGGGGCTCTCAGGCTCGATGGGAACGACGACTATGCGGCGCAATCGAGCAAGGGGAGAGAGGGAGACGAAGGATGAGCTCATGGCGGGTCAGACAAGCGGCTCGGTGGCCTCGGGGGAGGCTTGGAGGCGACGGGCGACGATGGCAATCTCCGTCGGCCATGCAGAGAAGAAGAGCTTGATGACGAGGCTTCAAGGCGTCCGGGGTCGTTTGGTTTGGCGTAGAGGTGCGAGGCAGTGAGGCGGAGCTCGTGGGCGGGATGGCTGGCCGTGGGGAGGTCGATGGTCACAACAAACGGCGACGGTGGCGGCGACTCCGTTCGGTGGTGAG
>NC_057813.1:546323131-546376530 GCF_018294505.1 Triticum aestivum | reverse complement strand
AGGAGGTGTCGTGGCGTCCGCAGCGGCGTCACGGAAGGGGCAGGCAGGCAGGGAGGGAGGAGGTGGCGCTGCGCGTGTGTGCGCGCCGCGGGCACACGCCCCTATCCTACTGTCCCGAGGAGGAAGACGACAGGGAGGCGCTAGTGGGCTGGGCTGGCCGTCTACAGTGCTGGGCCGAGGTAAGTGGACTGCAGGTAAGCGACATGTAAGTTTCCGTTCTTTTTTTATTATCTGTTTTCTGTTTTTAGTTAATATTTTGCCACCGTTTTGAATTCAAACAAATTCAAACAATGCCAAAAACTCCTCTGAATATTTTTATTTTGCTAGATGGACTTTTCCAAAAGCTCATAAAATATTTCAGGGGTATTTGAAATTATATTCTAAATATATGAATATAATCCAAATTCAAATAGCTAATGATTTAAATTCAAAGACCCAAAATATTCCTTACAAATGTTCATTATTTTTGGTTTGGTGCAAAAGCCTGGCCAAAAATATTAAACAGTTAATAAGAACATTTTGAGAAACATTGAATGCAATTTTCCAGGGTTCTTTGCCCTTCTTGAGTTAAATCTTGAGGCTTCCAAATTTCCTCAATTCAGGTTTCACAAATTTAAACATGATGCAAGCAAGATGTAAACACTAGGCAGCACCAGAAGCTAGGGATGTGGCAACTCACCCCCACTAAACAGGAATCTTGTCCCGAGATTCAAGACGTCAGGTAAGAAGACAGAGGGGACACAAAGCTAACACGATCCAACTGTCCTTCTCAAAGATGTTGATTCATTGCTTCATATTGATCTTGACGTCTTTGCTTTCGACATCTTCATCCAACTCGATGAAGTCAGAAGGAAACTCTATTGGAAAGGACCATTGAAACTCTCCATACCAGGCTAAGGCAATTCTCAAACGGTCGTTTGGAGGGGTTCGATAGAATGGCATACCCGGACTAGAATGGATGATGTGGATTACCTTGTTGAAAACAACACAAGGGATGATTTTAGTAACTGGGGAGAAGCCCAATAGTAGAGAGTGAGTCCACTGTTGAAAAGTTATAGCATAACCAAGGAAACTGGGAGCAATCCCAGTTAGTGCTGATCAAAACACCTAGTGCTTGAGCGTGCTCTCAAGAACTTGAGCATTTTCATATTCATCAAGGTTTTACCAACATCCATGACAGGGATCCCGGCAACACAACGTACTACCATAATGAATAGTGATGGACAATGCAGATGCAAAGGAAGATAACATCCTCTCAGATTTCACCTTAGCGAGGCCAAGGGGACAAAATCTGGATAATCGGCCGAGAGACATTTAGCACTTCGCTACTAATGTTCTCCTTGATGTGCTAGCGTAACCCATTTATTGATATGGTTTGATATCTAGAACATCAAGTAAAGGTCTGGCTTCGGAAGAACAAAGGATCCATAAGGAACAACTTCTAAATAAGTCACTCGAAATCCTCATGGAGAAGATGGTAGATTTTCTCAATCAAGATACTACAATGATAGATCTTCCGGCTAGGTGTGTCGGCCAGAACATCAACCTTGTCGGGACCTACATCATAGATCTTGGAAAGGTTCCAACCATCATATCTGCCTGAGATTCAGATCTGGTTGGTAACATGATATTCCAGACTCATCAAGTCTAGAAAGAAAAATGAAAGTTTGCAACACAAACCGACGAGATGACGTTGCGAGATTCTCAGGAAATGAACTACGATAGCAAGTTCCAAAACATGAGCTGGTTCTGCTACACACATGTGAACATGTTGTCTCAGACAAACATGATCACATGGTAGTCTTACAATAAAACACTACCAATTTTCAGTGGGGAATCATCATCGAGGATATCAAAGTCCTTGCATAAGGTATACTCTTAAGAAGGAGCTTCTTCTCCTTGAACAAATCAATCAATGCCTTAGTGTGCTAGGAAACATATATGGAATGGAGGCGGCCAACCTGTCAAACCATAGAGTACTTCGCACATGCGTGACTAACTTGGGACGATTCCAGAGGAAGCAAAAACAATCTTTCTCAGATCCACGGCGACAACTTACATCAAGTGCACGTGAATTAAAGAAAGTCACTTCTTTCATCCAAACATATACTTCATGAGATAGCACGACGAAAATGCTAGCACAAGTTTCCAACACTAGCTTAATGTCCAACAACATGGTGGAGGAGATAAGGATGTTGTCGATGGGCTCAACAACAATTTATCAAGATTCCAATGGAGATGGAATTCCACAACTATGTGAACAAGGCGATAGTATTGGCTAGACCCAAAAGATATAATGATGTATGCTCGAGGGACAACCACGAGTAAGACAACATTACGAACATCGTTGGTTCTGATTTGATTTGACTATAGCCCATACTCAAACCAAAGTTTTGGCAAGACAATAGATCTAATAACTGACCACGAGGTTCAATCAAGGAAGATATCGTCTATCTTCAACACACACACACACACACACACACAAGATATCCCTTAAAATGAACTAAGTTGGAGAAGCCTTTATCTTCCAGCTCTCCAAGTTGTTGTTTAGCTTAACCAACTAGCTCAGGGGTATCCAACACGGATTCTTGGAGAAAGGGTGGTTTACAAGAATAAACCAACTTGATCACGAACTCAACATAAGGGTCAGGGGACAACCTGGTAATACTTCCGAGAAGATATTCGGGAAATCACGAACCACCGATATGTTACTAAGCTCGAGAACAATCTTGCTTTTCAGGGCAAGACTATATGATCAATAGAGCGAAGATTTGAAATAATCCTAACTCATCGATCGAGGAGTGCACCAGGAGAATGGACTAGGTAGCACGATCAATCTTAGAATGATGATTCAATAACCAACATGCTAAGAATGAAATTATTGTCCTTTAACTACCAAACAACGTAGTTGCTAGGAGTATTGAGTTCACACATCACGATTCACTTGTCGGCACTCCGGCTGCAACAACACGGAACCGAGGAATGAATAAGGATGGCGAGAAGTATCACTACGTCAAGAATTCACAAGAGATGGTGCAATTCTCATGACAATCCCGATGTAAAGAGGGTAACACTGCAAGGTGGAACAGACCAAAAGCTTGATTGCATTTGATCTGCTGAATAAAACTGCTTTGACCCAATCCTAGAAATGGATGAGGTACTGGAGTTTGTTTCTCCTAGTCATTCTGAACTAGAATGGCTTGACGGACCACAAGAATGATAGGCACCGATGAATGAATGCACGCATACTCTTGACTATCAATTGATAGACGAAGGTCAGAAGACAACTAAAGAGAGGGACAACTCAAAGGAACATATATCTTTCTGAGTTGTGGAGGCATAGATTAGTATGTCGAGCAAAGCTCAACATTTCTTCCGGATAACCCATGCAGAAAGGTTAAACTGGCAGATTCACAATGTAGAATGGAGAACTCATCAAGAGCACTCTTATTGTGATCTTTCGGTTTAGCAGAGAACTTCTGCCATAAGAAGCTCATGGTATTTGGAAGAAGGAAATACCACGGACCTTGAGGACTATCGCAAGGGTTACTAATAACCTAAAGGAACGAGCAAACACTAACAACATGAGGTAAGTAGGGTGAATCACGGGTTCAAGAACCCAGGAATAGGATACCTACCTACTAAGTGGCATCACAGGATGCTTTCGAGAATAATGGCCGGAATCATCACACTCGAGGCAGGGTATAACTAGATTACTAAATGATCCCCTAAGACACCTAGGGTCATAATAATAGATCCAACATATATCTCGAGGCAACAGAGTACCTCAATTCACTGTTTAGTGTGGTTAACCTGGCCAGAAAGGTCATCGAAAACTGAGGGAAAGGATTTTGCAATTGCATCAGATTATTTAGAAACCTGGGATGACTCGGACATCATAACGGCTGTAAATGCTAGAAAAGGTTTGAGACATGCTACAAAATGGTGGCATAACCACTCGACCATCACAAAAGCAAGGTTCCGAGACCAACTGTTAACATACGGAAGTAGTAGGAACTGAACAGAGGCTTAAATCTAACAATATTATAAGTCTACGGATTAGTAACACGTGATCCTGATAGACAGAAGAGGAGCCTAGTTCCTTAACCCCGTAGGAAAGATAAGATGACTCAAATCGGAAGGGCATAAGGTATAAGGAGTAAAAGAGCCTTACGTTCCATCCCACAAGCAATTCCCTTATATCACTAAAGAATTTCTAGACTCGACTTCGACTAGTTTGGCTTGGTAATCCTACGGGCAGTCAATGAATCTGAAATGCCCTTCTAAAATGTCCATCATTTTTGTCTTGGTTCAGAACCTCTGCCAAAAGTGGTGCACAATTTTCTAGGTCATCCTAAGGTCTTTGAATTAAATCATAAGTATTTGAATTTGGACGTTTAAAATCTATAAAATATTTTAAATGTCCAAATAATCCTAAACTAAAATGTTCCATGTTGTTTATATTCTAAACAGTGGGCATGAGCAGTTTGGGGATTTTTGGAGTTGCTTAGGTATTTTCAGAAAGTCCACAAAGTTACAAAAAAATAGAAAACAGAAATAAAAAGAAAGAGAGGGAACAAACCTGGCAGCCCACCAGCCGGCCCACCTAGCCGGCCCAGCCCAGCAGCCGCTCCAGCGAGCTGCTTGACGTGGCCAGGCAGGCAGGCAGGTGCTCGACGGCGACTCCAGTGCGCGCCACGCAGCTGCTCGCCGCCTTGCTTCCTCCCCTCGCCACCCTGCTGGCCTGGACGACCTCCACGTTGCGCCCCGACCACTCAGGACACGCCCATTCTCCCCTTGTCTCTCTCCCTCGCTCTCCCGCTCCATGGCTGACGCTGCCGCGCCCGCACCACCGTGAAGCTCGCGCTCCCCGTCGTCCCTGGGCCGCGCCACCGTGTCCAGGAGCTCCGCCGCCCTCCTCTCCTTCGAGCTAGCCGAGCCCCGAGCGCTCGCTTGCTTCGAGGCCTCTGCACCAACCTCGTCTGACCCCGCCACCGCCGGAGATCCCTTTTGCCGTCGCCGCCGCACCAGTTCGTCCCCGACCGCGCCGTCTGCTCCCTCGAGACCTCCGTGAGCCCAGCTACCTCCTCCCCATTTCCTTGCTCGCTCTCGTGCACCATAGCGAGCACACGAAGCTTCACCGCACGCGCCGCCACCGAGCTCGTCGCCGACGTGACTCCAGCCACCCACGGGTCACACCACCGTGTCCAACGCACTCACCGCACTCACAGGCGCCCAACGCGCCACTACACACGCCTCGCCGTGCCCCGTAGCCTCGGGTTCGACCTCACCCGAACTCCGGCGACCGCCAAGGTCGTCGTCGGCGACGTTTCCGGCCACCCCGAGCTCAACCACCACCACCAAGCGTAGATGCCCTCCGCCGCTCATTTGGTCGCCGGAACGCACTAATGCACTCTCACCGCTGCGTTTGGCCTCGCTGGCGACTAAACACCGGTGGGTTTGACCCCGTTGACTTGACTGGGTGGGCCCAGTTGACTTCCCCTGAGTCTATGACAAGTGGGGCCCGTTCTGCTAATTAACTTAGATTAGCACTAACTAAATTTAGTTAATTTAAATAACTACTGACACGTGGGACCAACTGGTCAGTTGACCTGGACCAGCTCCGTTGACCACTGACGTCATCCTGACGTAATGCTGACGCAGTAAGTTATTTACTAGAATTATTATTACACAGGAAATTCCAGAAAATACCACAAACTTCAAAAAATCATAGAAATTAATCTGTAGCTCCAAATGCAAAGTGTTATATATGAAAAATGATCAGAAAAATCCAATCTATCCATATGTACTGGTTTCATGCATGTTTAATCAAGCTAACCTGCTGTTTAGTACAGAACAAGATAAAAGCACTTAAAAGGGCCACTTATGAGTTTGAAACTTGAATCTTTGGTTCAAAATAGTTCAAACCCATATGGTCTTAGTTGCATTTGCCCAATACACTCATTTTTCCATGTCTCATGCATGCATCATATTGTTGCATATTGTTTGGTGATGATTGTGTATCGGTGCCCTCTGCGGCAGGTCCTGCCCCCGAGGAGTACCGTGATTACCCCAACGAAGAACAATACCAGTGCACCGACCCATCAGGCAAGCAACCAACCATTTGATCATATCGATACAATCCCATGTTCTCGCTCCTGCTCTCTTTTACTGCATTAAGATAACGCGATTCAAACTGCTGTGTGCTGTGGTAGTTGAACCCATTTCCTCTGCATGACCTGTCATTGCCACAGTAACTAGATGAAACCCACTAGCATGTGTAGGAGTTGATTGAGCCATATGAATGTGTTGTTCCTACCTTGCTATGCCTGCTATGCTTAGAGTCGTGTCAGGTCTGGTTCATCTGGCTGATGGGCTAGAGTGAAATAATCATGTGGGTATGAGAGTAATGTGTTGAACACGATTTGGTAAAGGTATCGATGAGAGGCCATGTAGGAGTACATGGTGGGTTGTTTCATTGAAGCCATCCTTAAGAACTGAGATCTGTATGTGTGATTTAAGATTCAGCTACTACCATACATTGGGCCCTGAAATATGACCCCGCTCGACTTCTTATTCACCCTAGTTCTCTGTCCAGGAGTTGCAAGTAGTTTCTGGTGTTTGTAGCCTACTGGAGGCCGTGGATAGCGCTGACCGCGGGGTGTGCTGTGATGCGGTAGGTACGTGGCCGGTTACACCGGTCACCCATTAGGTGTCTCGGAACCCTGTTCACATCGTTCGGGGCCATATGTGGAAACCTCGGCCGGACTCCCTGCGGATGGAACCTGAATAGGCGATAAACCTGGACTAGAGACTTAGGTGTTTAGGTAGGTCGTGGTCAACACCCACGTCGGCTTTCGCTTGAAGTCTGCCGAGCACATGTCGTGAGCAGACGCTAAGTGGTGGAAACATGTATGAAGAAGTACACCCCTGCAGGGTTAACATCATCTATTCGAATAGCCGCGTCCGCGGTAAAGGACTACTTGGTTGCCTATACAGTTCATAGACAAGTAAATGGAAACTACTAAAAGCCTCAAGATAAGCGTGAGTGCCGAGGATGGCTCTTCCATAGGAACACGGAGGTGGATCCTTGGTAGTGTATTGAAGTGGTGAGTAGTGGACTCGAGTGCGCAAAACCATTTCAAGTTGGAGTCTCGTAGGATAGCTTAGCCAAGAGTCAAAGCTGGCTTGCTGCAATAACCCCACCAACCCTTCTTGATAATGTGCATGTATGTAGGATCTGATGTAAGTCTTGTTGAGTACATTTGTACTCATGTTGCTTTAATTTACATTTTACAGAAGATGCTACAACCCCTTCTGACGGGTTCTTCGTAGACATTGAAATCGATGAGTAGACTGAGGCCCGGGTGGTGATCCTGAGCTTGTGAAGGACCATGTAGTATAGCTAGGCTTACCCAAGCCTCTTTTATTTTACTAGTTGTCTGTACTCAGACAAGATACTTCCGCTGTTGGCTTGTATGCTTGTATGACTTGAATGTGGGTTGTGTGACCCGTACTCGTGTGTATGCTATGTATGGCTCTCTGAGCCTTTAAATAAACTACTTGTGTTGTAGAGTCATGTTGTGATGCCTTGTTGTATTTGCACATATCGAGCATATTGTGTGTATGATTGAAATTCTTGGTATGTGTGGGATCTGACTATCTAGTTGTTTATCCTTAGTAGCCTCTCTTACCGGGAAATGTCTCCTAGTGCTTCCATTGAGCCATGGTAGCTTGCTACTTCTCCGGAACACTTAGGCTAGCCGGCATGTGTCCTTCTTCGTTCCTGTGTCTGTACCTTCGAGGAAATGTCACGCGATGAATACCGGAGTCCTGTTAGCCCGCTGCAGCCCGGTTTACCGGAGTCCTGCTAGCTCAGTGCTACAGCCCAGATTCACTCGCTGATGACCGACACGTTCGATGCTGGGTCATGGATGCCTGTCTCTGTAAGTCTGTGCCACTTTGGGTTTACGACTAGCCATGTCAGCCTGGGCTCCTTATCATATGGATGCTAGCGACACTATCATATATGTCTGCCAAAAGGCGCAAATGGTCGCGGGCAAAGGTAAGGCGACACCCGTGGGAATACCGTGCGTGAGGCCGCAAAGTGATATGAGGTGTTACATGCTAGATCGATGTGGCATTGAGTCGGGGTCCTGACAGCGTTGGTAATCCCACGGGTGTCGCCTTACCTTTGCCCGGGACCGTTTGCGCCTTTTGGTACACGTATATGGTAGTGTCGCTAGCATCCATATGATAAGGAGCCCGGGCTGACATGGCTAGTCGTAAACCCAAAGTGGCACAGACTTACAGGGACAGGCATCCATGACCCAGCATCGAACGTGTTGGTCATCAGCGAGTGAATCCGGGCTGTAGCACTAGGCTAGCAGGACTCCAGTAAACCGGGCTGTAGCGGGCTAATAGGACTCCGGTATTCATCGCGTGGCATTTCCCCGAATGGACAGACACGGGAATGAAGAAGGACACATGCCGGCAAGCCTAAGTGTTCCGGAGCAGTAGCAAGCTACCATGGCTCAGTGGAAGCACTAGGAGACATTTCCCGGTAAGAGAGGCTACCAAGGATAAACAACTAGATAGTCAGATCCCACACATACCAAGCATTTCAATAACATACACACAATATGCTCGATATGTGCAAATACAACATGGCATCACAACATGACTCTACATCTCAAGTATTTATTCAATAGGCTCCAAGGAGCGAGATATTACAAACATGGGTCTCTCGACCCAGCATTCAGAGCATACAAGTCAAAGCACAAGCGGAAGCTTAACATGTCTGAGTACAGACATCTACAAATGAAAAAGGCTGAGAAGCCTGACTATCTACCAGATCCTGCCGAGAGCACAAGATCATAGTTGAAGTAACAAGCTAAACGTCAAAGTCCACGCGGAACTACTAGCGAGACTGAAGTCTCTCTGCAAAAACATAAAATAGGCAAACACGAGTACAAATGTACCCAGCAAGACTTACATCAGAACTATCTACATATGCATCATTATCAACAAAGGGATGGTGGGGTTTAACTGCAGCAAGCTAGCTTTGACACGATGGCTATTCTGAACTACGACTGCAAATAACTCTTTGAGGTGGCGCACACGAGTCCACATATTCACCATATCAATACACCACTATGGACCCGCTCCGTCACCCTACGAGAACGCCATCCATAGCACTCACGCTTATCTTGCGCATTTTAGAGTATCCACTTTCACTTGTCTATGAACTACTATAGGCAACCCAAAAGTCCTTTACCGCGGAGACGGCTATTCGAGTAGATCATTTATGACCCTGCAGGGGTGTACTTCTTCATACATGTCTCCACCACTTAGCGTCTGCACACGACATGTGCTCGGCAGACTTCAAGCGAAATCCGACGTGGGTGTAGACCACGACCTACCTAAACACTCAAGTCTCTAGTCCAGGTTTATCGCCTATTCAGGTTCCATCCGCAGGGAGTCCGGCCAAGGTTTCCACATACGGCCCCGAACGATGTGTATAGGGTTCCGTCACACCAAACAGGCGCCCGGTATACCCTGCCACGTGCCTACCGCATCACAGCCCACCCCTCCGGTCAGCGCTGCACACGGCCTCCAGCATACTACAAACACCTGAAACTACTTGCAACTCCTGGACAGAGGACTAGGGTGGTTAAGAAGTCGAGCGGGGTCATATTTCAAGGCCCAATGCATGGTAGTAGCTGAATCATCCTAGGTTGACAATAGAACTACAGATTCTCATCGCCTTCTGCGCCTTCTACACCCCTGGGCCAACAAATGTCAGAAAATAGAAAAGAAAAACAAAACAGGAGAAAACCTACCTGGGCCAACTCACCTATGCAGCCTGGCCTGGCCCTGCGGCCCAGCAGGCCGGCCCAGCCCAACTGCCAGGAGCTTCTTCAAGCTCCTGCCAGTAGGAGCTGCTGCGTGGCCGCGCCACAGCCAGCTGTGGCCACGTCTCCCCACCACCTCCTGCTTCCCCTCCCCGTCGCTCTGGCCTCCCTGGATGTCGCCACGACGCCCCGCACCTCTCTCCCTCTCCCTCGCTCTCCCTCCTTCCCTGGTTCTCTCCCGCGCAACCGCCCAAGCCCTGCCATCGTCGCCGTTCGCTGTTACCGTAGCCACCGCCTCCCCCTCGCCTCTCCGACCAGCTCAGAAGCTCCGCCACGTCGCCATCCACCTCTCCGTCGAGCCACGCGACGCGGGAAGCCCTGGAACGCCGTCAACATCACCATCTTCGCCTCCGGCCGCCAGAGATCTTCCTCGCCGCCACACCACCGTCCGGCCTTCCCCGAGCTTGCTGACGACGCCATTGAGACCGATGTGAGCCCTGCCGTCGATTCCCCCTACTCCCCTGCTCTTCTGCGCCCTCCAGCCCCTTTGCCGCTCGAGCCGAGCTCCGGCCACCACCGCGAGCTCCCGTCGCCTCTGCTGGATGCGGACGAGCCTGGGCTACGCCCCGGTGCTCTCAGCCGCCGCCCCCATGCATCGCAGCGCTGCGCCCGCCCTCGGCCGAACTCCGGCCGCCGCCCCGAGCTCCGCTCCAGCAAGCTCCGGTCGTCCCCGCCTCTCCCACTTGCTCCAGATGACGCGGACGAGCGCTGGCTCCTCGCCAGTCGTCTCCGCCGTCCAAATGGTCGCCAGAGGGCAAAATCTGAGGCCCTCCGCCGCGTCTGGCCTCGCCGGCGTCAAGTCGCCGGCAGGTTTGACCTGTTCGACCCGGGGTTTGACCTCCCTGGGGTCAACACACGTGGGCCCCGCCCCTGACTAGATTAGTTTAGGACTAATTACCCCTGCTGACACTGACAGTGGGCCCAGTGCCACAAATTTTAATTAGATTAGTAAAAAACCTCCGGTTAACCATGAGACACTGACGTGTGGACCCCACACGTCAGGTTTGACCCAGACAGCACAGTGTGACTGACCAGTGGACCCCATTGGTCAGGTTTGACCTGGTCAGCCGCAGTTGACTTGCTGACGTCATAGTGATGCATTGCTGATGCAGTTATTCATTTTCTGGATTTAAAATTAATCAGGAAATTCCAGAAAATGATTCAAACTTAAAAAAATCATAGAAATTCAACCGTAGCTCAGATTGAAATAAGTTATATATGAAAAATTATCAGAAAAATGCAATCTATCCATTTGTACTAGTTTCATGCATGTCAAACCAACCTACACCTGCTGTATAAGTGAAACACTAGAATGGCATATATAAGAGCTTAATCTGGAGTTGCCTTTGAACCCTCGATTCAAATGGAATTCATTCAATTTGAATACTAGTTGCATTAGCTCAAACAGCATCACCTCTTCATGCCATGTTCATGCATCATATTGCTGCATATGCTTGTGTATTGATTGCCGACACCGTTCCTTCTCGATAGGTCCTGCTCCGGAGACCATTCCAGAGTACCTGTCTGAGGAGCAGTGCCTTCCTTGTTGATCTACCAGGCAAGCAAACCCCCTTGTTTCATTCCGATACAATCTTACTCTCTCGCTCCTGCTCTCAGTTATTGCATTAGGACAACATCGATTCAACTGCTACTTTGTGCTGCGGTAGTTGAACCCATTCCTCTGCATGACCTGTCATTGCCACAGTAAATAGTTGAAACCCACTAGCATGTGTAGGAGTTGATTGAAGCCATTGTTGTGTTCCTACCATGCCATGCCTGCTATTGCTTAGAGTGTGTCAGGTCTGATTCATTGGGAATGAATTGGAGTACACTGCTCTATATTCTCATGCTGAGATTGAACGTGTGAACATGATTTGGTAAAGGTAGCGGTGAGAGGCCATGTAGGAGTACATGGTGGGTTGTCTCACTCGAACCGTCCTTAAGCACTGAGTTCTATGTATGTTGTCCAATGACTCGATACTACCACACATTGGGTTCCGGTAACTTGGCCCCTCTCGACTTATTAACCAACTTGGTCTCTATCCAGGAGTCGCAACTAGTTTCTGGTGTTTGTAGGTAGTGTTAGTAGTCTACCAAGTGGCACCCGGCCAGGTGGGCTTGGGACAGACTAGGCACAGTGGCACGGTGTACCAAGTGGCACCTGGATGGTGGGCTTGGGAACCCTGCTCACATCTTTTGGGGCCGTGAGCGACACCCCGGCCGGATCTCCTTGCGGATGGAACCCGAATAGGCGATAAACCTGGACTAGAGTCTTGTGTGGTTAGTCAGGTCATGGCCGACACCCTCGCCAGGCTTCCGCTTGAAGGTTGCCGAGATACATGACGTGTACATGGGGTAAGTGGCGAGAGCGTGTGTGAAGAAGTACACCCCTGCAGCGTTAACATGATCTATTCGAATAGCCGGGTCCGCGGTTATGGACTTCTTGGATGCTTACATGGTACATAGATAACTTGAAGTGGATACTATAAAATGCTCAAGACAAGTGTGAGTGCTATGGATGGCCTTCTCGTAAGGAGACGGGGATGAATCCATAGCAGTGTATTGTGTGGTGATTAGTGGACTCATGTGCGCCATATCACCTCAAAGAAGTTCTGGTAGTCGTAGAACAGGATAGCCACAGAGTCAAAGCTGGCTTGCTGCAACTAAACCCCACATTATTCTCTTGATACAAATGCATGTATGATAGGATCTGATGTAAGTCTTGCTAAGTACCTTTGTACTCATGTTGCTTTATTTATGTTTTTGCAGCGAAGACTTCGGTCTTACTAGTGTTCTTGTGGACTTCGACGAGTAGCTTGTACCTCAGCTACGGTCTTGATCGGATGTTGTAGATAGTCAGGCTTTACTCCGCCGCGACGCCTCGCGTCTCCAAGCAGAAGAACGCAAGCCTGGACGGCCTTCTTCCCCACCAACGCCGCCGTCCTCGACCTCGGGTGCCGGAGATCCGCGCCTTCGATTCGCCGGACCCCGTGCCTCCCCTGCCTTGCCAGCAGCACCAGAAGGCCTATGGTGAGCGCTCCTTCTTTCCCCCTACTCCCATGTTCGCCCGCGTCCACTAGGTTGTAGTTGCACAGACGCAGAAGCTCCCCGCCGCCATGCCTCATCGTCGCCGCACCAACACCAGTCGCAGCTCGCGTCCGAGCACTGTCGCGGGCTCAGCATGCTCCTAGGAGCCGAGTGCAGCCACCTGTTCACCCTACAGTGCATAACAGCGCCGAACCCGACCTTGCCGAGCTCCGGCCGCCGCAAAGCTCAATGCCGTTGGCGCTGTAGACCACCCCAGCCACTGCTGCTTGCTCCGTTGGATGCGAATGAGCACCAGCTCCACGCAGAGCCCCTCCGCCACTCGTTTGGTCGCCGGAGGAGCAAACCCGACGCCTCCGCCATGGCCTATGGTCGCCGGCGATTAGCCGCCGACGTGGCCACCTAGTTAGGCCTAATCACCCGCTAATTAACCCCCTGACCCACTAACATATGGGCCCCACACCCAAAATTAACCATAGTTTAATTCCTGTTTAGTTTTAACTAATCACCATGGCCCCACACGTCAGCGTTGACCTTGCTGACATGGCCCTTGACCGACCCCACCCGTCAGTGACCCAAGCCAGCAGTGTGACACTGACCAATGGGCCCCACTGGTCAGATTTGACCCGGACCAGCCCCTTTGACCTGCTGACGTCATGCTTACACATTGCTAACGCAGTAAAGGAATTTTTGGATTAAATCTAATTCAGGAAATTCCAGAAAATGTTTAAAACTTGTAAAAATCATAGAAATTCAACCGTAACTCCAAATGAGATAAATTATATATGAAAAATGATCAGAAAAATCCAATCTATCCATGTGTACAATTTTCATGCATGTTAGAACAACTTATATCTGCTGTTTAGCACAAATCATATAAATGGCATTTAAATATCCACATGCGGAGTTTGAATTTGAATCTTGGATTCAAACCAACTTCATTTAATCTGGTTGCTAGTTGCATTAGCTCAAACCACATCATATTGCCATGTCATGATCATGCATCATATTGTTGCATAGCATTGATTGTGTTCTTCCTTATTTGCCGGTATTTGTCCCCTCTCAGTAGACGTTGTTCCGACGATGAGTTCGATGACACCGATGAAGAACTATTACTATCTTCAGAAGTGCCAGGCAAGCAAAACCCCCTTGTTCATTTCGATACAATCCCACTCTCTCGCTCCTGCTCTCTTTTACTGCATTAGGACAACAACGATTCATCTGTTACTTGCTGCGGTAGTTGAACCCCTTTATCCTCTACATGACCTGTCATTGCCACAGTAAATAGATGAAACCCACTAGCATGAGTAGGAGTTGTTTGAGCCCTGATCTGCCTACTCATTCATGCTTGTTTGTCGTGCCTGCTATTGCTTAGAGTTGAGTCAGGTCTGATTCATTGGGGATGAATTGGAGTGTGGTGAACATGTCCTACTACTGAGAGCTAAGTGTGTGAACACGATTTGGTAAAGGTAGCGGTGAGAGGCCATGTAGGAGTACATGGTGGGTTGTCTCATTGAAGCCGTCCTCAGGAACTGAGTTCTGTGTTTGTGATCCATGAATAGTTACTACCACACATTGGGTTCCGGTAACTCGGCCCCTCTCGGCTTATTAATCAACTTGTTCTCTGTCCAGGAGTTGCTACTAGTTTCTGGTGTTTGTAGGTAGTGCTAGTAGTCTCCAAGTGGCACCCGGTACAGGTGGGCTTGGGACAGAGTAGGCACAGTGGCACGGTGTACCAAGTGGCACCCGGATGGTGGGCTTGGGAACCCTGCTCACATCGTTTGGGGCCATGAGCGACACACCGGCCGGATCTCCTTGCGGATGGAACCCGAATAGGCGATAAACCTGGACGAGAGACTTGTGTGGTTATTCAGGTCGTGGCTGACACCCTCGCTGGGCTTCCGCTTGAAGGTGGCCGAGTACATGTCGTGTAAACGGTGGTAAGTGGTGAGAGCGTGTGTGAAGAAGTACACCCCTGCAGGGTTAACATCATCTATTCGAATAGCCATGTCCGCGGTAAAGGACTTCTGGGTTGCCTGTACGGTTCATAGACAAGTGAAAGTGGATACTCTAAAATACGCAAGATAAGCGTGAGTGCTATGGATGGCGTTCTCGTAGGGAGACGCGAGCGGATCCATAGTGGTGTATTGATATGGTGAATATGTGGACTCGTGTGCGCCACCTCAAAAGAGTTACATGCAGCCGTAGTTCAGGATAGCCACCGAGTCAAAGCTGGCTTGATGCAGTTAAACTCCACCACCCCCCTTGTTGATAATGATGCATATGTAGATAGTTCTAATATAAGTCTTGCTGGGTACATTTGTACTCATGTTTGCCTACTTTATGTCTTGCAGAGAGACTTCAGTCTCACTAGTAGTTCCACGTGGACTTCGACATTTAGCTTGTTACCTCAGCTACGATCTTGTGCCCTCGGCAGGATCTAGTAGATAGTTAGGCTTCTCAGCCTTTTTCATTTATAGTTGTCTTTACTCAGACATGTTAAGCTTCTGCTTGTGCTTTGATTTGTGTGCTATGAATGTTGGACTCCGGTATTCATCGCGTGACATTTCCCCGAAGGGACAGACACAGGAACGAAGAAGGACACATGCCGGCCAGCCTAAGTGTTATGGAGCAGTAGCAAGCTACCATGGCTCAGTGGAAGCACTAGGAGACATTTCCCGGTGTCGTGGGAGAACGAGCACCTATGGGGCAGGGCCCCTTTTCGGTCCAGCAGGGAGTGGAGGGCGCACAAAGAGCAGATCGAGGTCGAACACGTGAGGGATTTTACCCAGCTTCGGAGCTCCCTGGAGGGATAAAACTCCTACTGCTGCTTTGTGTTTCTATTCTGTTCTTGCTCAAGAGTGTATGTGTGTTGTGGTTTCGAATGAGTCGAACCCTTTCTACGTGCGCACGGGCCTCCTTTTTATAGTCTAAAGGGGTCACCGACAGGTGGCAACGCAGAGAGAAGGGTAGAAACATAAAAACGCGGGTTGGTACAACCGCTGTCAACAGTGCCCCCTACCTAACTCTGACGGCAGGGGACAAGGGCATTTAATGCCCGTCCGGTCGCCCAAACAGTGTAGGAAACGACCGTTAAGGGCGCCACCGATCGCCACGATGGCCTTCTCGTCATCTCCATCGCCACCTCGCACCGCTTGGCTGCACAGCTACCCGCCACGTGCACCAGGAGCGATCCTGCGGTGACACGTCGTCGGATGCGCTGGAGCGTGGGCACAGAGTGGTGGCTTCGCCGCGGCAAGTGCCTTGCCGCGGTCTCTGTCTTGTCGCACCCGCAAGCTTGCCGCTCGTCGGGTCTTGCCGGGACGCGCGGTGCGTCGCGGCAAGTTTTCTGAAGTGCCTTGGTTGGCCTTCCCGGCAAGCTCCTCTTGCCGGGGTCTTGTCCTTCCCGGCAAGCTTCTCTTGTCGGGGCCTTGTCTTCTCGGTTAACACTTTGTTCTTGAATGGCAATAATATGAATAGTGAAGGGTCTTGGCGGACGCCCAGCAAGCCTTGCCGCGGGACGCTGTGACTGCCCGTGCACGAGTTTGGGGTACTAAGGTACCCCTACTTTAGTACACCGATAGGAGCCCCCGGGCCTGGGCCATACACGGTGCCGAGCGCTGTTGGGCCAGGCCCAAAACAGGGCACGGGCACGCGCGGCCTGGGTCCAAACCAAATCCACTCCGTATCCACCGCGTCCTCCCGTAACGGCACGCGTCAATCGTGGCGTCGTGGGAGAGATCGTGGGCAATACTTAAATCCAGGAAATGCGTAACGTTCGCCTCGGTTCTGCATTCCCGCCACGCGGCTCCCATGCGCTTGGGGTCGCGGACGGTGGAAGCGGGAAACTGGGCCTTTGTGAGCAGAGGCAGCGGGTCGGCCCCGACTCCCTGCTCTTCCCGTGCCCTGATTCGCTGAGCGGGGCGGCCGAGCCCCCACCTCACTCCTTTAAGAAGAGAGGGAGGGGAGCGCAGAAGCCCGCACTCTCTCATCTTCTCCTTTCTTTAGCTTCTGCTCCCCTTTCTCTCATTCGCCATGGAGAAAGGGAACCCTGGCCCTTCATCGGTGGCGGCGAGGGTCGCCGCCAGACAGCGCACCCCTCCCTATCCCGCACCCGTGGTGGCAGAGCCAGCTATAAGGGGAAGAGGGAGGGGGCGAGGTCGTGGACGAGGTCGAGGACGAGGTCGAGGCGCTCGGGAAAGAGGCGGACGGGGCGGCGCGCCAGCTCCGCCTTCGCCGGTGGTTTCTCTCCCCACGGCGGTCCATACAGGGGACGACCCTTGTGAGTTCTTCGTCAGGCTGCGCCGGGCGCCTCGTCGTCGCCTCCGGCTTCCAGCTCCGTTCGCGAGCGCGATGGAGTTGAACCCGCCCGAGACACTGAGACTGCACATGAGGGGCTGTGGAATCAGCGGCACGCGAGTCCGCGTTGTATTCCCAGCCCCTAATGTGATGTATCTTGATCGTGGGTGGAAGACGTTCGCCCGTATCCACAGCCTGATGGAGGGGTTTACCCTCCATTTTAAGTTAATGGAGGGCGATCTCCTCTCCGTCAAGGTCTTCGGGTGCTTCGGCACTCGGGCGAAGTGCTGCGTGGACAGCTCCTCCGATAGCGAAGGCTCCCCCTCGAGCGAGAGTGACGAGGAGGAGAGCGACAGCGATGATGAGGGTAGTGGGCGGCGGGGTGGCGGGCCCGACTAGGTGTCGGGCGCCGCTTCGTGCGTCACCGGTGACCCCATCATCCGTGTCACCGGCTCCTTGAACTCTCCAGGGTCGTCTCCTTGGGCGACTGGCGTAGGGAGGCTGCGGAAGGGGAAGAGGGCTGGCGACAAGGCCGTCAAATCGGAGCACGAGGGCGTAGTGCCCTCGACAGCGTGCTGACGTCCTGCCGCCCCGTCTTCGAGCCCCGCTTCCGGCGCCGCCATCACCGTCCAGCCTTCGGACAGCCCCCGGGATGTTCTCTTGGTGTCTTCTGGCACCTGTAGCTCGCCTAGGCGCCCCTTTTTCCCTTTTCGCCTCCTCGACCTACCTCCTGAAAAGAGGGACAGGAAAGGGATTACGGGCATCTTATCTTTTTAATTTGTAAGCCTTCGGGCCTTAGCCGCATCTAAAACTTGCAATCCTCTCTTTCATGTTTTTCATCCTCTATGGACTGTACCTGGCGCGCCAAAGATGTCGTGGGAGAACGAGCACCTATGGGGCAGGGCCCCTTTTCGGTCCGGCAGGGAGCGGAGGGCGCACAAAGAGCAGATCGAGGTCGAACGCGCGAGGGATTTTACCCAGCTTCGGAGCTCCCCGGAGGGATAAAACTCCTACTGCTGCTTTGTGTTTCTATTCTGTTCTTGCTCAAGAGTGTAGGTGTGTTGTGGTTTCGAATGAGTCGAACCCTTTCTACGTGCGCACGGGCCTCCTTTTTATAGTCTAAAGGGGTCACCGACAGGTGGCAACGCAGAGAGAAGGGTAAAAACATAAAAACGCGGGTTGGTACAACCGCTGTCAACAGTGCCCCCTACCTAACTCTGACAGCAGGGGACAAGGGCATTTAATGCCCGTCCGGTCGCCCAAACAGTGTAGGAAATGACCGTTAAGGGCGCCACCGATCGCCACAATGGCCTTCTCGTCATCTCCATCGCCACCTCGCACCGCTTGGCTGCACAGCTACACGCCACGTGCACCAGGAGCGATCCTGCGGCGACACGTCGTCGGATGCGCTGGAGCGTGGGCACAGAGTGGTGGCTTCGCCGCGGCAAGTGCCTTGCCGCGGTCTCTGTCTTGTCGCACCCGCAAGCTTGCCGCTCGTCGGGTCTTGCCGGGATGTGCGGTGCGTCGTGGCAAGTTTTCTTAAGTGCCTTGGTTGGCCTTCCCGGCAAGCTCCTCTTGCCGGGGTCTTTTCCTTCCCGGCAAGCTTCTCTTGCCGGGGCCTTGTCTTCTCGGTTAACACTTTGTTCTTGAATGGCAGTAATATGAATAGTGAAGGGTCTTGGCGGACGCCCGGCAAGCCTTGCCGCGGGACGCTGCGACTGCCCGTGCACGAGTTTGGGGTACTAAGGTACCCCTACTTTAGTACACCGACACCTGGTAAGAGAGGCTACTAAGGATAAACAAATAGATAGTCAGATCCCACACATACCAAGCATTTCAATAACATACACACAATATGCTCGATATGTGCAAATACAACATGGCATCACAACATGACTCTACAACTCAAGTATTTTATTCAATAGGCTCCGAGGAGCAAGATATTACAAACATGGGTCTCATGACCCAACATTCAGAGCACACAAATCAAAGCACAAGCGGAAGCTTAACATGTCTTAGTAAGACAACTATAAATGAAAAAGGCTGAGAAGCTTGACTATCTACTAGATCCTGCTGAGGGCACAAGATCGTAGCTGAGGTAACGAGCTAAACATCGAAGTCCATGTGGAACTACTAGTGAGACTGAAGTCTCTCTGCAAGACATAAAATAGGCAAACGTGAGTACAAATCTACCCAGCAAGACTTACATCAGAACTATCTACATATGCATCATTATCAACAAGGGGGGTGGTGGAGTTTAACTGCAGCAAGCCAGCTCTGACTCGGTGGCTATCCTGAACTACGACTGCATGTAACTCTTTTGAGGTGGGCACACGAGTCCACATATTCACCATATCAATACACCACTATGGATCCGCTCCCGTCTCCCTACGAGAACGCCATCCATAGCACTCACGCTTATCTTGCGTATTTTAGAGTATCCACTTTCACTTGTCTATGAACTGTATAGGCAACCCAGAAGTCCTTTACCGTGGACACGGCTATTCGAATAGAGGATGTTAACCCTGCAGGGGTGTACTTCTTCACACACCCTCTCACCACTTATCGCCGTTTACACGACATGTACTCGGCAACCTTCAAGCGGAAGCCCAGCGAGGGTGTCGGCCATGACCTGACTAACCACATAAGTCTCTCGTCTAGGTTTATCGCCTATTCGGGTTCCATCCGCAAGGAGATCCGGCCGGGGTGTCGCTCACGGCCCCAAACGATGTGAGCAGGGTTCCCAAGCCCACCATCCAGGTGCCACTTGGTACACCGTGCCACTGTGCCTAGTCTGTCCCAAGCCCACCTGTACCGGGTGCCACTTGGTAGACTACTAGCACTACCTACAAACACCAAAAACTAGTTGTAACTCCTGGATAGAGAACAAGTTGATTAATAAGCCGAGAGGGGCCGAGTTACCGGAACCCAATGTGTGGTAGTAATTGTTCATGGATCACAAACACAGAACTCAGTTCCTGAGGACGGCTTCAATGAGACAACCCACCATGTACTCCTACATGGCCTCTCACCGCTACCTTTACCAAATCGTGTTCACACACTTAGCTCTCAGTAGTAGGACATGTTCACCACACTCCAATTCATCCCCGATGAATCAGACCTGACTCAACTCTAAGCAATAGCAGGCATGACACACAAGCATGACCGAGTAGGCACATCAGGGCTCAAACAACTCCTACTCATGCTAGTGGGTTTCATCTATTTACTGTGGCAATGACAGGTCATGCAGAGGAAAGGGGTTCAACTACCGTAGCATGTAACATTTGAATCGTTGTTGTCCTAATGCAGTAAAAGAGAGCAGGAGCGAGAGAGTAGGATTGTATCGGAATGAACAAGGGGGTTTTGCTTGCCTGGCACATCTAAAGATGATATAGTTCTTCATCGGTGTCATCGATCACATCGTCGGTACACGTCTACTGAGAGGGGACAAGCACCGACAAACAAAGAACACAATCAATGCAATGCACAATATGATGCATGATCATGACATGGCAATATGCTGTGTGTTTTGGCTAATGCAACTTAGAACAGGTTGGTTTGAGCTCATTTGAACCAAAGATTCAAATGCAAACCCAAAATAAGAGGTCATATTTGTGCATTCTCTTGTTTCATATAAACAGCAAGGTTAGGTTGAACTAACATGCATGAAACCCATACAGATGGATAGATTGAATTTTTCTGATAATTTTTCATATATAATTTATCCCATTTGGAGCTACTGTTGAATTTATATGAATTTTTGAAGTTTGCAACATTTTCTGGAATTTCCTATATAAGAATAAATCCAGAAAATAAGTTACTGCGTCAGCATGACATAGGTGTGACGTCAGCAGGTCAACTAGGTCGGCCAGGTCAAACCTGACCTGTGGGACCCATACGTAAGTGTCTCAGGCTGGTTTGGGTGTATGACAGGTGGGACCGGTCAATGTTGACTTGACCAAAGTCAAAGCTGACACGTGGGGTCCACACAGATTAGTACTAATCTTAACAGAAAATTAGACTAACCTAATTATGCTCGGGGACCCACATGTCATTGACACAGGTGATAACTAAACATAATTAGCACCTAAACTAATGGTGCCACGTCGGCCACCGGCGTTTAACCGCCGACGACGACAGACCGCGGCGGTGCCCGTGTCGGGTTTGCTCTATGGCCACCGTTCGACGAGCGACTTGTGGCTACGGGTTGCTGGCGCTTGCGCACGTCCAGTGGTGTTCTCAGCTTCGCCGGAGGTGGCCCAGAACGACGGCGGTGATGGCAAGTGCGGCGGCCGGCGTTCGGGCGTCGAACGAATCGAGGGTGCAGGGCATGGCAGGAGCCGCGGTTAGGTGTGTTGGACTCGTGGGGGTGTGGTGAGCTCAGTGGTAAGCTCGGACGCATGCTTGCACGGCCGTAGCCGTGGTGGCGACATGGCCGACCGCGAGGAGCAATTGGCTCCGATGGCCATGGTGGCTAGAAAGCGCGGACGAGCATGGGAAGAGAGGGAAAAGTGGCAGGGGCTCACGGCGAATCCGGTAGAGGCAACGGCGTGGCCGGGAAGGGATTGGAGCTCGCGAATCTCCGAAGAGTTCGCCAGTGGCCAGAGGTTGGGGATGAGCTTGGGGAAGACGCTACAGGGCTCCCGCGGTCGAATGGGTTGGTGAAGAAGATGCAGAAGGCGATGGCGGTTCCTCTGGACCCATCGGGGAGGCACGGGATGGACGATGGCCGCGGTAAATTGCGTCGGCGACGATGAACTCTGCTCGGGTGTGCTCGGGAGAGGGAGCAGAGGGCGAGAGAGAGAGTAGAGAGTGAGGGAGAGGAGCAAGGGGCCACGGGGTGTCACCGTGGCGTCACTAGAAGGTCCGGGGAGGAAGCAGGAGGTGGCCAAGGGTGAGCGCGCGCGCGGGCGACATGTTTCTGCCTGATGCAAACTTATATCAGAGCTTCACTGCCTGTAGGATTACCAAGCAAAACTGGTCGAAGTTCAGTCTAGAAATTCTTTAGTTATATAAGGGAATTGATTGTGGGATGGAACGTAAGGCTCTTTTTACTCCTTATCCCTTATGCCTTCTGATCCGAGTCATCTTATCTTTTCTATGGGGTTAAGGAACTAGGCTTCCGCTTATTTCTATCAGGATCACGTGTTACTAATCCGTAGATTTATAGGATTGATGGATTCAAGCCTCAGTTCGGTTGCTACTACTTTCGTGTATTCATAGATGGCCTCAGATTCTTGATATTGTGATGATCGAGTGGTTATGCCACCATTTTGTAGGATTCCTCAAATCTTTTTGAGCATTTACAGTCGTTATCCTGTCCGAGTCATCCCAGGTTTCTAAATAGTCTGATGCATTTGCAAATCCCTTCCTTCCTGTTTCCGATGTTCCTTTGGGCCAGATTAACCACACTATTCAGTAAGTTGAGGTACTCTATTGCCTCGACGTATATGTTGGAGTTATTATTATGACCCTAGGTGTCTTAGAGTACCACCTAGTAATCTAGCCATGTATTGTGTTCCCAGTGTGATCAGTCTGGCCAACATTCTCGAAAGCATCCCTTGATGCAATTTAGCTAGTAGGTATTCTAGTCCTGGGTTTTGAACCCGAGATTCACCCTACTTACCTCATGTTGTTAGTGTTTGCTCGTTCCTTTAGGTTATTAGTAACCCTTGCGATATTCCTCAAGGTCCGTGGTATTTCCTTCTTCCAAATACCAAGAGCTTCTTATGGCAGAAGTTCCTTGTTGAACCGAAAGATCACAGCCAGAGTGTTCTTGATGAGTTCTTCTTTCCTTATTGTGACTCTTTCAGTTCAACCTTTCTGCATGGGTTATCCGGAAGAAACATGTTGAACCTGGTTCGACATACTAATCTATACATCCACAGCTCAGAAAATCATATGTTCTTTTGGGTTGTCCCTCCTTAGTTGTATCCTGGCCCCCGTCTATCAATTGATAGTCAGGAATAGTCGTGTACCCGTGTTCATCGATGCCTATTATTCTTGTGGTCCGTCAAGCCATTCTATTCCGGTATGACTAGGAGAAACAAACTACAGTACCTCATCCATATCCAGGATTGGGTCAAAGCCGTTGTATTCTGCAGATCAAAATGTCAATCCAGCTTTTGCTCTGCTCTACCTTGGAGTATTACCATCTTTATATCAAGAATGTCATGGGAATTGCACACCATCCTATGAACTCTTGACATAGTGATACTTCTCGCCATCATTATTCATTCCTCGGTTTCGTGTTGTCACAACCGGAATGCTGACAAGTGAATCGTGATGTGTGAAATCTATACACCTAGCAACTCCGTTGCTTGGTAGTTAAATGGGCGATAACCTCATTCTTAGCATGTTGATTATTGAATCATCACCATTCTAAGATTGATCGTGCTACCTAGTCCTTATTTCCGGTGCACTCTTCGGTTGGTGAGTTAGGATTCTGTCAAACCCTCGCTCATTTGATCATATCATCTCACCATGCAAATGCAAAATTGTTCTCGATCTTAATAGCATGTCGGTGGTTCCTGATTTTCCAAATATCTTCTTGGAAGTACCACCAGGTTGTCCCCTGACCGATATGTTGAGTTTGCGATCAAGCTGGTTTTCAAATAAACCACTCTTTCTCCAAGAATCTGTGTTGGATACCCCTAAGCTAGTTGGTTAAGCCAAACAACAACTTGGAGGGTTAGAAGATAAAAGCTTGCCTGGCTTAGTTCATTTTAAGGGATATCTTTTTGTGTGTGTATTGAAGAAAGATGATATCTTCATTGATTGATCCTCGTGATCAATTGTTGGATCTATTGTCTTGTCCAAACTTTGATTTGAGTGTGGGCTATCCTTAAATCAAATCAGAACCAACAATATTCGTAATGTTGTCTTACTCATGGTGTTTTCCTCGAGCATACACCATTATATTCTTTGGGTCTGACCAATGCTATAACCTTGTCAACATAGTAGTGAAATTCCATCTCCATTGGAATTTTGATAAATTGTTGTTGAGCCCATCGGCAACATTCTTATCTTCTCCATGACTCATGTTGAACATTAAGCTTGTGTTGGAAACTTGTGTAAGCATTTTCTTCATGACCCGTTTGTGAAGCATATGTTTGGACGAAAGAAGTGAGTCCCTCTAATTCATGTGCACTTGATGCAAGTTGCCACCATGAATTTGAAAAGGCTTGTTTTATCTCCTCTGGAATCATTCCAAGTCAGCCATGCACGTGCAAAGTATTCTATGATCTGTTATACTGATCATCTTCATTCCATATGAATTTCGTAGCACACTAAGCTACTGATTGACTTGTTCAAGGAAAAAGAGTTGTTGTGATATCCTAGGTCATGCACAAGGATTTCGATACCCTTGTTGATGGTTCCCCACCTGAACTCGATAGTGTTTTATTATAAGACTACTATGTGGTCATGCTTGTCTTGGACAGTGTGTTCACATGTTGTAGCAGAACCAACTCATATTTCAGAGCTTGCTATCGTTGTTCATTTCACGAGAATCTTGCAACGTCATCTTGCCGGTTTGTGTTGCAAACTTTCCTTCTAGACATGCTGAGTCTGGAATATCCTGATGCCAACCAGATCTGAATCTCAGGCAGATATGATGGTTGGGACGTTCCCAACAATTATAATATTGGTCTTTTGAACTGTTAAGTGGATGTCATGGCCAACACACTTATCCGAGAGATCCCTTATTGTAGTATCTTGAGTCAGCAATTTGGCCATTCTTCCATGAGGAGTTGGTATGACTTTGTACATAAGTTGTTCCTTATGGGCTCCTTGAGCTCCCGAAGTCAGACCTTTACTTGATGTTCCAGATACCTAATGGTATTGGGTTAAGCTGGTACATCAAGGGAAACATTAGAAGAGGAGTGCTTAATGTCTCTTGGTCGATCATCCAGATTTCGTTCCCTTGGCCTTGCTAAGGTGAAATCTGAGGAAGCATTGTCCATCACTATTCATCATGGTAGTAAGATGTGTTGCCAAGATCCTCGGCACATATGTTGGTAAGACCTTGATGAGTATGGAAATGCTCAAGTTCTTGAGAGCACACTCAGTCACTATGTTATATCCCCGGTATCAATTGGAATGTGTCTTCCGTTTGCCGAGTTGTCTAATAACTCTAGTTTCCTTTCCAAACTGAGTATGCCATTCATTCGAATTCCTTCAAATGATCGATTGTGATTTCCCTAGGCTGGTGTAAAGAGTTTCAATGATCTAGATATCAAAAGTAATTCTTTTGCCACTTAAGGGAATAATTCTACGAGTCACCTTCTCTAAGGTGCCTCGTTATGGAATCATGGCAATTATTTCATCGCTACCTTGAAACCATTCACCATCTTACTCAAGCATGGAATTGTTGCCCACGGAGTTGAACCTTCATCATTTGTTTCACCCCATCCCTCTGGATGTATGTTTCGTGTCTCGGCTCGGGAGATGTCTCAATGTCTCACTCTGTGAGTTGATCCTGAGTTGTTCGATCTTCGAGAAGATTGATCCTTCTAGAGTTTTTCCTTTCCTCTTGTTGTCATCTTAGCTGGAGTTCTCAGAGCAAGATGACGGGACAAAGATGGTGACCGAATCAATGCTCTTATGAAGTACAACCTGGATCGTGAAGATTGTGCTAGCTTCGTGTTTCCTTCTGTCTGCTTACCCTACGTCTAGAATCTCGGGACGAGATTCTTGCTTAGTGGGGGTGAGTTGTCACATCCCTAGTTCTAGTCTGCTCTGGGAGTCTTGTGTTGCATCATGTTTAAATTTCTCTTAAACCTGAAATGGGGATCAACAAACCCCAGCACCCCCCTGAAAATACCAGGTTCAACTGAAAAACATTTCAATGAACCCAAAATGCCCTTCACAAAAGTTCATCATTTTTGAATTGGTCTAGAACCTCTCCCAAAAATGGTGCACATTTTTCTAGGCCATTCTAGATTTTTGAATTAAATCATATGATATTTGCATTTGGGCATTTAATTGCTAATTAATATTTTAAATGCTCAAATAATCACAAACTGAAATGTTTGCTATTGGAAATATTCCAAACAGTGACATTGAGCAGTTTCATGATTTTTGGAAATGCCCTGGCATTTTTAATAAAGCCAAACACAATTACAGAAAATAGAAAAGCGGAAATAAAAGGAGAGAGAGTTTACCTGGCAGCCCACTTACCTAGCCAAACCCCTGTAGCCGGCCCAGCCCACCACCTGGCCCGTGCCAGTCATCACCTACCTCTGCCAGTAGGCAGAGGAGGGAGACAGCGCACGCACGCGCGAGGCGCCACGCCTCCTCCCTGCTCGCCTGCCTCGCCAAGGCGCCTTAAAGCCCCTCCTCAGCGCCGCTCTGGACCCTTCTGGACCCCCTCTGCTTCTCCCTCGCTCTCTGGATCTCTCTTCCCCTTGCTCCTCTGCTTTCTTCCCGAGTGGAGCTCGCCGTCGCTGCTCGTCACCACCGTGGCCACCGAGCCCCCCCCCTTGCCTATCCAGCCTGTCGCTGAGGTCCGCCATGCCCCGAAGCCCATCTACGACGAAGATGAAGACCCCGGGAGCCCCGCAGCGTCGCCACCATCACCATCTCCATTCTCTGCCTTGGCGGCCGCCGTCGCACGATTCGCCGCTTGCCGGTCGGCCCCGAGCCCGCTGAAACCACCGCCGGCCCCGCTGTGAGCTCCTGCTTCTTTCCCCCATGCTCACCCCTCCGTTCCCGTCTGTTAGCCGCCGTCCCCGCGAGCCCCGAGCTCCGGTCACCGCCATGGCCGACGAGCTCCATGTTCCTGAGCTCTTCCGCTCGCCCCAATGTCACCAACGTGCTCGCCTCGTCCCCGAGAACCTGCAGCACCAATGGGTTTACCCTGCCGCTCCCTATAACGTCACCTCCGCCGTTGCTTGAGCTCCGGCCGCCGCATCACTCATCGCTGTCGTCGCTTTAGGCCACCTCAGCCAACCCCACCTGCTCCGCTGGACACGGGTCCGATCCAGCTACCAAACGCGCCTGCCTGCGCGTCGTTTGGTCGTCGGACGGCGTTTTCCGATGACCTCCGCCGCAGTTTTGGTCACCGGCAGCTAACCGCCGGCATGTCAGACGTGGCAGCGTCATTAGCAGCTAATGGCGCCACTAATTGAACCAACACTCACTGACGTGTGGGCCCCAGGCCAATAACTAAACCAAGTTAGTATTAGTTTAACGCTAACTAAGCTTAGTTAGTTTAACTAACTGCTGACAGACGGGACCCACTGGTCAGTTTGACTGGACCGGCCATGTTGACCGCTGATGTCACAGTGACGTAGTACTAACGCAGTAACTCTTTTTCTAGATTTATTCTTATACAGGAAATTCCATAAAATACCCAAAACTTCTAAAAATCATATAAATTAATCTGTAACTCCAAATGAAATAATTTATATATGAAAAATGATCAGAAAAATCCAAAGAATCTGTTTATGGCATTATCATGCATGTTTGAACAACTTAAAGCTGCTGCATACAACAATTTGAATTAACGGCATTTGAAATGTCATATATGGAGTTTGAATTTGAATCTTAGATTCAAACCAACTCCATTTAACCTGTTGCTAGTTGCATTAGCTCAAATCACAGCATATTGCCATGTCACACTCATGCATCATATTGTTGCATTGCATTGATTGTGTTCTTTCTCTGTTGCCGGTGTTTGTTCCCCCTCAGTAGACGTGGTTCCAACGATGAGTTCGATGACACCGATAAAGAACTATATTATCTTCAGAAGTGCCAGGCAAGCAAAACCCCCTTGTTCATTCCAATACAATCCCACTCTCTCGCTCCTGCTCTCTTTTACTGCATTAGGACAACAATGATTCAACTGTTACATGCTGCGGTAGTTCAACCCCTTTCCTCTACATGACCTGCCATTACCACAGTAAATAGATGAAACCCACTAGCATGAGTAGGAGTTGTTTGAGCCCTGATGTGCCTACTCATTCATGCTTGTTGTCATGCCTGCTATATCTTAGAGTTGAGTCGGGTCTGATTCATTGGGGATGAATCGGAGGTGTGTGAACATGTCCTACCATTGAGAGCTAAGTGTGCGAACACGATTTGCTAAAGGTAGCGGTGAGAGGCCATGTAGGAGTACATGGTGGGTTGTCTCATTGAAGCCGTCCTCAGGAACTGAGTTCTGTGTTTGTGATCCATGAACAGCTACTACCACACATTGGGTTCCGGTAACTCGGCCCCTCTCGACTTATTAATCAACCTGATCTCTGTCCAGGAGTTGCAACTAGTTTCTGTGTTTGTAGGTAGTGTTAGTAGTCTACCAAGTGGCACCCGGTACAGGTGGGCTTGGGACAGACTAGGCACAGTGGCACGGTGTACCAAGTGGCACTCGGATGGTGGGCTTGGGAACCCTGCTCAAATCGTTTGGGGCCGTGAGCGACACCCCGGCTGGATCTCCTTGCGGATGGAACCCGAATAGGCGATAAACCTGGACTAGAGACTTGTGTGGTTAGTCAGGTCGTGGCCGACTCCCTCGCCAGGCTTCCGCTTGAAGGTTGTCGAGATACACGAGGTGTACATGGTGGTAAGTGGCGAGAGAGTGTGTGAAGAAGTACACCCCTGCAGGGTTAACATCATCTATTCGAATAGCCATGTCCATGGTAAAGGACTTCTGGGTTGCCTGTACAGTTCATAGACAAGTGAAAGTGGATACTCTAAAATGTGCAAGATAAGCGTGAGTGCAATGGATGGCGTTCTCGTACGGGGAAGGGAGTGGATCCATAGTGGTGTATTGATATGGTGAATATATTGACTTGTGTGCGCCACCTCAGAAGAGTTACTTGCAGTCGTAGTTCAGGATAGCCACCGAGTCAAAGATGGCTTGCTGCAGTTAAACTCCACCACCCCCTTTGTTGATAATGATGCATATGTAGTTAGTTCTGATGTAAGTCTTGTTGGGTACATTTGTACTCACATTTGCCTATTTTATGTTTTTGCAGAGAGACTTCAGTCTCACTAGTAGTTCCGTGTGGACTTCGACTTTAGCTTGTTACCTCAGCTACGATCTTGTGCCCTCCGCAGGATCTGGTAGATAGTCAGGCTTCTCAGCCTTTATCATTTATAGTTGTCTGTACTCATACATGTTATGCTTCCACATGTGCTTTGACTTGTATGCTCTGAATGTTGGGTCATGAGACCCATGATTGTAATATCTCTCTCCTCGGAGCCTATTGAATAAAATACTTGAGTCATAGAGTCATGTTGTGATGCCATGTTGTATTTGCACATATCGGGCATATTGTGTGTATGTTATTGAAATGCTTGGTATGTGTGGGATCTGACAACCTAGTTGTTTATCCTTGGTAGCCTCTCTTATTAGGAAATGTCTCCTAGTGATTCCACTAAGCCATGGTAGCTTGCTACTGCTCCGGAACACTTAGGTTGGCCGGCATGTGTCCTTCTTCGTTCCTGTGTCTGTCCCTTCGGTGAAATGTCACGCGGTGTCTACTGGAGTCCTGTTAGCCTGCTACAGCCCGATTTACCAGAGTCCTGCTAGCCCAGTTTCTACGGCCCGGATTCACTCGTTGATGACCGACACGTTCGTTGCTGGGTCATGTATGCCTGTCCCTATAAGTTAGCGCCACTTTGGGTTTACGACTAGCCATGTCGGCCCGGGCTCCTTATCATGTGGATGCTAGCGACACTATCATATACGTGTGCCAAAAGGCGCAAACGGTCCCGGGCAAAGGTAAGGTGACACCCGTGGGGATACCATGCGTGAGGCCGCAATGTGATATGAGGTGTTACATGCTCGATCAATGTGACATTGAGTCGGGGTCCTGACAGCTTCTTAAACCTGAAATGGGGATCAACAAACCCCAGCACCCCCCTGAAAATACCAGGTTCAACTGAAAAACATTTCAATGAACCCAAAATGCCCTTCACAAAAGTTCATCATTTTTGAATTGGTCTAGAACCTCTCCCAAAAATGGTGCACATTTTTCTAGGCCATTCTGGATTTTTGAATTAAATCATATGATACTTGCATTTGGGCATTTAATTGCTAATTAATATTGTAAATACTCAAATAATCACAAACTGAAATGTTTGCTATTGGAAATATTCCAAACAGTGACATTGAGCAGTTTCATGATTTTTGGAAATGCCCTGGCATTTTTAATAAAGCCAAACACAATTACAGAAAATAGAAAAACGGAAATAAAAGGAGAGAGAGTTTAGCTGGCAGCCCACTTACCTAGCCAAACCCCTGTAGCCGGCCCAGCCCACCACCTGGCCCGTGCTAGTCATCACCTACCTCTGCCAGTAGGCAGAGGAGGGAGACAGTGCACGCACGCGCGAGGCACCACGCCTCCTTCCTGCTCGCCTGCCTCGCCAAGGCACCTCAAAGCCCCTCCTCGGCGCCGCTTTGGACCCCCCTGGACCCCCTCTGCTTATCCCTCGCTCTCTGGATCTCTCTTCCCCTTGCTCCTCTGCTTTCTTCCCCGAGTGGAGCTCGCCGTCGCTGCTCGTCACCACCGTGGCCACCGAGCCCCCCCCCCCCTTGTCTATCCAGCCTGTCGCCGAGGTCCGCCATGCCCCGAAGCCCATCTACGACGAAGATGAAGACCCCGGGAGCCCCGCAGCGTCGCCACCATCACCATCTCCATCCTGTGCCTTGGCGGCCGCCGTCGCACGATTCGCCGCTTGCCGGTCGTCCCCGAGCCCGCTGAAACCACCGCCGGCCCCGCTGTGAGCTCCTGCTTCTTTCCCCCATGCTCACCCCTCCGTTCCCGTCTGTTAGCCGCCGTCCCTGCGAGCCCCGAGCTCCGGTCACCGCCATGGCCGACGAGCTCCATGTTCCTGAGCTCTTCCGCTCGCCCCAACGTCACCAACGTGCTCGCCTCGTCCCCGGGAACCTGCAGCACCCATGGGTTTACCCTGCCGCTCCCTATAGCGTCACCTCCGCCGTCACCTGAGCTTCGGCCGCCTCAGCCAACCCCACCCGCTCCGCTGGACGCGGGTCCGATCCAGCTACCAAACGCGCCTGCCCACGCGTCATTTGGTCGTCGGACGGTGTTTTCCGAAGACCTCCGCCGCGGTTTTGTTCACCGGCGGCTAATAGCCGGCATGTCTGACGTGGCATCGTCATTAGCAGCTAATGGCGCCACTAATTGAACCAACACTCACTGACGTGTGGGCCCCAGGCCACTAACTAAACCAAGTTAGTATTAGTTTAACGCTAACTAAACTTAGTTAGTTTAACTAACTACTAACAGATGGGACCCACTAGTCAGTTTGACTGGACCGGCCCCGTTGACCGCTGACGTCACAGTGACGTAGTACTGACACAGTAACACTTTTTCTGGATTTATTCTTATACAAGAAATTCCAGAAAATACCCAAAACTTCCAAAAATCATATAAATTAATCTATAACTCCAAATGAAATAATTTATATATGAAAAATGATCAGAAAAATCCAAATAATCCGTTTATGGCATTATCATGCATGTTTGAAAAACTTAAAGCTGCTGTATACAACAATTTGAATTAACGGCATTTGAAATGTCATATATGGAGTTTGAATTTGAATCTTAGATTCAAACCAACTCCATTTAACCTGCTGCTAGTTGCATTACCTCAAACCACAGCATATTGCCATGTCACACTCATGCATCATATTGTTGCATTGCATTGATTGTGTTCTTTCTCTGTTGCCGGTGTTTGTTCCCCCTCAGTAGACGTGGTTCCGACGATGAGTTCGATGACACCGATGAAGAACTATATTATCTTCAGAAGTGCCAGGCAAGCAAAACCCCCTTGTTCATTCCAATACAATCCCACTATCTCGCTCCTGCTCTCTTTTACTGCATTAGAACAACAACGATTCAACTGTTACATGCTGCGGTAGTTGAACCCCTTTCCTCTGCATGACCTGTCATTACCACAGTAAATAGATGAAACCCACTAGCTGTCAGGACCCCGACTCAATGCCACATCGATCTAGCATGTAACACCTCATATCACTTTGCGGCCTCACGCACGGTATTCCCATGGGTGTCGCCTTACCTTTGCCCGGGACCGTTTGCGCCTTTTGGTACACGTATATGATAGTGTCGCTAGCATCCATATGATAAGGAGCCCGGGCTGACATGGCTAGTCGTAAACCCAAAGTGGCACAGACTTACAGGGACAGGCATCCATGACCCAGCATCGAACGTGTCGGTCATCAGCGAGTGAATCCGGGTTGTAGCACTAGGCTAGCAGGACTCCGGTAAACTGGGCTGTAGCAGGCTAACAGGACTCCGGTATTCATCGCGTGACATTTCCCCAAAGGGACAGACACAGGAACAAAGAAGGACACATGCCGGCCAGCCTATGTGTTCCGGAGCAGTAGCAAGCTACCATGGCTCAGTTGAAGCACTAGGAGACATTTCCCAGTAAGAGAGGCTACCAAGGATAAACAACTAGATAGTCAGATCCCACACATACCAAGCATTTCAATAACATACACACAATATGCTCGATATGTGCAAATACAACATGGCATCACAACATGACTCTACATCTCAAGTATTTATTCAATAGGCTCCAAGGAGCGAGATATTACAAACATGGGTCTCTCGACCCAGCATTCAGAGCATACAAGTCAAAACACAAGCGGAAGCTTAACATGTCAGAGTACAGACATCTACAGATGAAAAAGGCTGAGAAGCCTGACTATCTACCAGATCCTGCCGAGGGAACAAGATCGTAGCTGAGGTAACAAGCTAAACATCGAAGTCCACGCGGAACTACTAGCGAGACTGAAGTCTCTCTGCAAAAACATAAAATAGGCAAACGTGAGTACAAATGTACCCAGCAAGACTTACATCATAACTATCTACATATGCATCATTATCAACAAAGGGATGGTGTGGTTTAACTGCAGCAAGCCAGCTTTAACGCGGTGGCTATTCTGAACTATGACTGAAAATAACTCTTTGAGGTGGCGCACACGAGTCCACATATTCACCATACCAATACACCACTCTGGACCCGCTCCGTCACCCTACGAGAACGCCATCCATAGCACTCACGCTTATCTTGCGCATTTTAGAGTATCCACTTTCACTTGTTTATGAACTGTTATAGGCAACCCAGAAGTCCTTTACCGCGGACACGGCTATTCGAATAAATCATTTATAACCCTGCAGGGGTGTACTTCTTCATACATGTTTCCACCACTTAGCGTCTGCACACGACATGTGCTCGGCAGACTTCAAGCGAAAGCCGACGTGGGTGTAGACCACGACCTACCTAAACACTCAAGTCTCCAGTCCAGGTTTATCGCCTATTCAGGTTCCATCCGCAGGGAGTCCGGCCGAGGTTTCCACATACGGCCCGGAACGATGTGTACAGGGTTCCGTGACACCAAACGAGCGCCCGGTATACCCGGCCACGTGCCTACCGCATCACAGCCCACCCCTTCGGTCAGCGCTGCGCACGGCCTCCAGCATACTACAAACACCAGAAACTACCTGCAACTCCTGGACAGAGGACTAGGGTGGTTAAGAAGTCGAGCGGGGTCATATTACAGGGCCCAATGCATGGTAGTAGCTGAATAATGGATCACAAACATAGAACTCAGTTCCTGAGGACGGCTTCAATGAGACAACCCACCATGTACTCCTACATGGCCTCTCACCGCTACCTTTACCAAATCGTGTTCACACACTTAGCTCACACACAGTAGGACATGGTCACACACCTCTGATTCATTCCCGATGAATCAAACTTGACTCAACTCTAAGCAGTAGCAGGCATGACAAACAAGCAAGTATGAGTAGGCACACCAGGGCTCAAACAACTCCTACTCATGCTAGTGGGTTTCATCTATTTGCTGTGGCAATGACAGGTCATGCAGAGGATAAAGGGGTTCAGCTACCGCAGCAAGTAACAGATGAATCGTTGTTGTCCTAATGCAATAAAAGAGAGCAGGAGCGAGAGAGTAGGATTGTATCGGAATGAACAAGGGGGGTTTGCTTGCATGGCACTTCTGAAGATGATATAGTTCTTCATCGGTGTCATCGATCACATCGTCGGTACACGTCTACTGAGAGGGGACAAGCACCGACAAACAAAGAAGAACATAATCAATGCAATGCACAATATGATGCATGATCATGACATGGCAATATGTTGTGTGTTTTGGCTAATGCAACTTAGAACAGGTTGGTTTGAGCTCATTTGAACCAAAGATTCAAATGCAAACTCAAAATAAGAGGTCATATTGGTGCATTAGCTTGTTTCATCTAAACAGCAAGGTTAGGTTGATGTAACATGCATGAAACCAGTACAGATGGATAGATTGGATTATTCTGATAATTTTTCATATATAATTTATCCCATTTGGAGCTACGGTTGAATTTATATGAATTTTTGAAGTTTGCAACATCTTCTGGAATTTCCTATATAAGAATAAATTCAGAAATAAGTTACTGCGTCAGCATGACATAGGTGTGACGTCAGCAGGTCAACTGGGTCGGCCAGGTCAAACCTGACCTATGGGACCCATACGTAAGTGTCTCAGGCAAGTTTGGGTGTATGACAGGTGGGACCGGCCAATGTTGACTTGACCAAAGTCAAAGCTGACACGTGGGGTCCACACAGATTAGTACTAATCTTAACAGAAAATTAGACTAACCTAATTATGCTCGGGGACCCACATGTCATTGACACAGGTGATAACTAAACATAATTAGCACCTAAACTAATGGTGCCACGTCGGCCACCGGCGTTTAGCCGCCGGTGACGACAGACCGCGGCGGTGCCCGTGTCGGGTTTGCTCTACGGCCACCGTTCGACGAGCAGCTTGTGGCTACGGGTTGATGGCGCTTGCGCGCGTCCAGTGGTGTTCTCAGCTTCGCCCGAGGTGGCCCAGAACGACGGCGGTGATGGCAAGTGCGGCGGCCGGCGTTCGGGCGTCGAACGAATCGAGGGTGCAGGGCATGGCAGGAGTCGCGGTTAGGTGCATTGGACTCGTGGGGGTGTGGTGAGCTCAGTGGTAAGCTCGGATGCGTGCTTGCACGGCCGTAGCCATGGTGGCGACATGGCCGGTGGCGAGGAGCAATCGGCTCCGATGGCCATGGTGGCTAGAAAGCGCGGACGAGCATGGGAAGAGAGGGGAAAGAGGCAGGGCTCACGGCGAATCTGGTAGAGGCAATGGCGAGGCCGGGGAGGGACTGGAGCTCGCGAATCCCCAAAGAGTTCGCCGGCGGCCGGAGGTTGGGGATGAGCTCGGGGAAGATGCTACAGGGCTCCCGCGGTCGAATGAGTTGGTGTAGAAGACGCAGAAGGCGATCGCGGTTCCTCTGGATCCATCGGGGAGGCACGGGATGGACGGTGGCCGCGGTAAATTGCGTCGGTGACGACGAGCTCCGCTCGGGTGTGCTCGGAAGAGGGAGCAGAGGGCGAGAGAGAGAGCAGAGAGTGAGGGAGAGGAGCGAGGGGGCACGGGGCGTCACCATGGCGTCGCTAGAAGGTCTGGGGAGGAAGCAGGAGGTGGCCAGGGGTGAGCGCGCGCGGGGGCGACACGCCTCTGCCTACTGGCAGAGGTTGAAGGCGACCGCTTCAGGCCAGTGGGCTAGGCCGCCAGCTGGAACTAGGCCAGGTGGGCTGCCAGGTGGACGCCAGGTAAGTCTTTCTCTCTCTTTTCTGTTTTCTATTTTTCTGTAAGTTTGTGGCTTTATTAAAAATAGCTAGGCACTTCTAAAAATCCTGAAAATAATCAGGGGCTCTGTTTAGAATATCTCCAACAGCCCACACTTATTTTCAGAATTATTTGAGCATTCAAAATATTTACTAGCATTTAAATGCCCAAATGCAATTTACATATGATTTAATTCAATGACCTTCTGTTGACCTAGAAAAATGTGCACCAATTTTGCCAGAGGTTCTAACCCAAGACAAAGAGGGTGAACTTTTTAGAAGGGCATTTCAGGGTCATGGAAAATATTTTTAGTAAGTCTTAGTTGAATTCAGAGGGGTTCTGGGGGTTCTGGCTTCCCCAATTCAAGTTTCTGGTGGAAAGTAGACATGATGCAACACTCTAATGCATGGACTAGCTGGGATGTGACAACTCACCCCCACTAAACAAGAATCTCGTCCCGAGATTCAAGTCGTGAGGTGAGAAGACAGAGGGACATAAGCTAACACATTCTTCACGATCCAGATGTCTTTCTCGAGGATGTTGATTTGATAACTCAAGTCGATCTTGACGTCTTTGCTTTTGAGATCTTCATCCAACACGAGGACAAAAGAGTGAGACATGTCTACATGGATGGATCATCCTAATGATCACAAGATCAACTCACGGAATGAGACGTAGAACATCTGTCGAGCTGAGACACGAAGCATTCATCCAAAGGAATGGAGTGGAACAATGTCGAAGGTTCACTAGGTAGACAACAATTCCACACATGAAAGGGTGGTGATTGGTTGTCAATGTAGCGAGGGGTTGAATTGCCATGATACCATAACGAGACATCTCAGAGGGGGTGACTCTTGGAATTATCCCTTGAGTTACAAAAAGAATTACTGTTGATATAGAAATCATTCAAACTCTCTAAACCAGCCCAAGGAAAATCACAAACGACCGTGTGAAGGAGCTTGAAGAAATGGCATACTCATACTAGAATAGATGATGTGGACTACCTTGTTGAAGACAACGCAATGGGTGATTTTTTCTTATCATCAGAAATGAATGGGACCCATGGCAGACTGACACAATGACGGGTGCAAGTTGGGAACAAAATGCAAATACTGGGAATGACCCAACCATCATATCTGCCTGAGATTTAGATCTGGTTGGTAACGGGATATTTCAGACAACATGTCTGGAGAAGAAAGTTTGCAACACAAATCAACGAGATGACGTTGCGAGATTCTTGTGAAATGAACTACGATAGCAAGCTCCAAAACATGAGCTGGTTCTGCTACATACATGTGAGCATGTTGTCCAAGACAAGAATGACTACATAGTAGACTTATAATAAAAATACTACCGAGGTCTGGTTGGGAACCACCATCGAGGATATCGAAGCCCTTGCATATGTCCGGAGCCTAAGAAGGAACTTCTTCTCCTTGAACAAATCAATCTGTGGCTTGGTGTGCTAGGAACACATATGGAGTGGAGGTAATTAATCTACCAAACCATAGAATACTTCATACGTATGCATGACTGACTTGGGATGATTCCAAGGGAAACAAAACAAACCTTTCTCAAATTCATGGCGGAAACTTACACCTAATGCACGTGAACTTGGAGAAAGTCACTTCTTTCATCCAAGCATAAGCTTCATGAACGGAGCATGAAGGCATTGCTTACAAAGTTTCCAACACTAGGTTGATGTTCAACATGAATCATGGGGGAGACAAAATGCTGCTGATGGGCTCAACGGCAACTCATCGGAATTTTCATATCACTGGACTTCCACCATCATGTGAACACGGTGATAGCATTGGTCAGACCAAAAGATGTAATGGTGTATGCTCGAGGGATCAACCACGAGTAAGACAACATTACGAACATCGTTGGTTCTGATTTGACTTGATGATAACCCATACTCAAGTCAAAGTTTTGACAAGGCAATAGATCCAACAACTGATCAGGAGGACCAATCGATGGAGATATCATCTTTCTTCAACACACACACAGAAAGATATCCCTTAACATGAACTAAGTCGGACAAGCTTTTATCTTCCAACTCTCCAAGTTGTTGTTTAGCTCAACCAACTAGCCCAGGGGTATCCAACACAGATTCTTGGAGAAAGGGTGGTTCACAAGAAACCAACTTGATCACGAGCTCAACATATCAGTCAGGGGACAACCTGGTAATACTTCCGAGAAGATATTTGGAAAATCACGAACCACCAGTATGTTACTAAGCTCGAGACCAATCTTGCTTCTAAGGGCAAGACGAAATGATCAAATAAGCAAAGATTGACATTATCCTAACTCATTGATCAGAGAGTGCACCGGAAATAAGGACTAGGTAGCACAATCATACTTAGGGTGATGATTTAATAATCAACATGCTAAGAGTGAGGTTATTGTCCTTTAACTACCAAGCAACAGAGTTGCTAGGAGTATAGATTTCACACATCACGATTCACTTGTCGGTATTCCAGTTGCAACAACACGGGGACCGAGAAATGAATAACGAGGGCGAGAAGTATCACTACGTCAAGAGTTCATAGGATGGTGTGCAATTCCCATGACATTCTTGATATAAAGATGGTAATACTCCAAGGTAGAATAGAGCAAAAGCTAGATTAGCAATTTGATCTGCGGAGTACGACTGCTTTGACCCAACCCTGGAAATGGATAAGGTACTGGAGTTTGTTTCTCCTAGTCATTTTGGAATAGAATGGCTTGACGGACTACAAGAACAATAGGCATCAATAAACATGATTGCACACATACCCATGACTATCAATTGATAAACGATAGTCGGAATACAAATGAAGAGGGACAACTCAAGGAACATATATCCTTTTGAGTTGTGGATGCATAGATTAATATGTCAAACCAAGTTTCAACGGGTTTCTTCCAGATAACCCATGAAGAAAGGCAGAACGGGCAGAATCACAATATAGAATGGAGGACTCATCATGAGCACTCTGGTTGCGATCTTTTGGTTCAACGAGGAACTTCTGCCATAAGTAATTCATGGTATTTGGAAGAAGGATATACCCCGGACCTTAAGGACTATCGCAAAGTTACTAATAACCTAAAGGAACGAGCAAACACTATCAACATGAAGTATGTAGGGTGAGTCTTGGGTTCAAAACCCGGGAATAGAATACCTACTAGCTAAATTGCATCACGGGATGCTTTCGAGAATGTTGGCCAGAATGATCACACTGGGAACACATAACATGGCTAAATTACTAGGTGATACTCTAGACACCTAGGGTCATAGTAATAGCTCCAGCATAAATGTCGAGGCAATAGAGTACCTCAACTCACCGTTTAGTGTGGTTAATCTGGCCCAAAGGGACATCGAAACGGGAGGGAAGGATTTTGCAAACGCATCAGACTATTTAGAAACCTGGGATGACTCGGACAGCATAACGGTTATAAATGCTCAAAAAGATTTGAGATGTTCTACAAAAATGGTGGCATAACCACTCAGAAGCACAATATCAAGGTTTCGAGACCAACAGTTAACATACGGAAGTAGTAGGAACTGAAATGAAGCTTAAATCCAACAGTCCTATGAGTCTATGGATTAGTAACACGTGATCCTGATAGATAGATGAGAAGGCCTAGTTCCTTAACCCCGTAGGAAGATAAGATGACTCAGATCAGAAGGGCACAAGGTATAAGAAGTAAAAAGAGCCTTACGTTCCATCCCACAATCAATTCCCTTATATAACTAAAGAATATCTAGACTCAACTTCGACCAGTTTGGCTTGGTAATCCTACAGGCAGTCAGGCTCTGATACCAAAGCTATCAGGACCCCGACTCAATGCCACATCGATCTAGCATGTAACACCTCATATCACTTTGCGGTCTCACGCACAGTATTCCCACGGGTGTCGCCTTACCTTTGCCCGGGACCGTTTGCACCTTTTGGTACACGTATATGATAGTGTCGCAAGCATCCATATGATAAGGAGCTCGGGCTGACATGGCTAGTCGTAAACCCAAAGTGGCACAGACTTACAGGGACAGGCATCCATGACCCAGCATCGAACGTGTCGGTCATCAGCGAGTGAATCCGGGCTGTAGCACTAAGCTAGCAGGACTCCGGTAAACCGGGCTGTAGCGGGCTAACAGGACTCCGGTATTCATCGCGTGACATTTCCCCGAAGGGACAGACACAGGAACGAAGAAGGACACATGTCGGCCAGCCTAAGTGTTCCGGAGCAGTAGCAAGCTACCATGGCTCAGTGGAAGCACTAGGAGACATTTGCCGGTAAGAGAGGCTACCAAGGATAAACAACTAGATAGTCAGATCCCACACATACCAAGCATTTCAATAACATACACACAATATGCTCGATATGTGCAAATACAACATGACTCTACATCTCAAGTATTTATTCAATAGGCTCCAAGGAGCGAGATATTACAAACATAGGTCTCTCGACCCAACATTCAGAGCATACAAGTCAAAGCACAAGCGGAAGCTTAACATGTCTGCGTACAGACATCTACAAATGAAAAAGGCTGAGAAGCCTGACTATCTACCAGATCCTGCCGAGGGCACAAGACCGTAGCTGAGGTAACAAGCTAAACGTCGAAGTCCACGCGGAACTACTAGCGAGACTGAAGTCTCTCTGCAAAAACATAAAATAGGCAAACGTGAGTACAAATGTACCCAGCAAGACTTACATCAGAACTATCTACATATGCATCATTATCAACAAAGGGATGGGGGGGTTAAATTGCAGCAAGCCAGCTTTGACACGGTGGCTATTCTGAACTACGACTGCAAATAACTCTTTGAGGTGGCGCACACGAGTCCACATATTCACCATATCAATACACCACTATGGACCCGCTCCGTCACCCTACGAGAACGCCATCCATAGCACTCACGCTTATCTTGCGCATTTTAGAGTATCCACTTTCACCTGTCTATGAACTATTATAGGCAACCCAGAAGTCCTTTACCGTGGACACGGCTATTCGAATAGATCATTTATAACCCTGCAGGGGTGTACTTCTTCATACATGTTTCCACCACTTAGCGTCTGCACACGACATGTGCTCGGCAGACTTTAAGCGAAAGCCGACGTGGGTGTAGACCACGACCTACCTAAACACTCAAGTCTCTAGTCCAGGTTTATCGCCTATTCAGGTTCCATCCGCAGGGAGTCCGGCCGAGGTTTCCACATACAGCCCCGAACGATGTATACATGGTTTCGTGACACCAAACGGGCGCCCGGTATACCCGGCCACGTGCCTACCGCATAACAGCCCACCCCTCCGGTCAGCGCTGCGCACGGCCTCCAGCATACTACAAACACCAGAAACTACTTGCAACTCTTGGACAGAGGACTAGGGTGGTTAAGAAGTCGAGCGGGGTCATATTTCAGGGCCCAATGCATGGCAGTAGCTGAATCATGGATCACAAACACAGAACTCAGTTCCTGAGGACGGCTTCAATGAGACAACCCACCATGTACTCCTACATGGCCTCTCACCGCTACCTTTACCAAATCGTGTGTGGTTCACACACTTAGCTCACACAAAGTAGGGCATGTTCACACACCTCTGATTCATTCCCGATGAATCAGACCTGACTCAACTCTAAGCAGTAGCAGGCATGACAAACAAGCAAAAATGAGTAGGCACATCAGGGCTCAAACAACTCCTACTCATGCTAGTGGGTTTCATCTATTTACTGTGGCAATGACAGGTCATGCAGAGGACAAAGGGGTTCAGCTACCGCAGCAAGTAATAGATGAATCGTTGTTGTCCTAATGTTGTAAAAGAGAGCAGGAGCGAGAGAGTAGGATTGTATCGGAATGAACAAGGGGGTTTTGCTTGCCTAGCACTTCTGAAGATGATATAGTTCTTCATCGGTGTCATCGATCACATCGTCGGTACACGTCTACAAAGAGGGGACAAGCACCGACAAACAAAGAAGAACACAATCAATGCAATGCACAATATGATGCATGATCATGACATGGCAATATGATGTGTGTTTTGGCTAATGCAACTTAGAACAGGTTGGTTTGAGCTCATTTGAACCAAAGATTCAAATGCAAACCCAAAATAAGAGGTCATATTGGTGCATTAGCTTGTTTCATCTAAACAGTAAGGTTAGGTTGATCTAACATGCATGAAACCAGTACAGATGGATAGATTGGATTTTTCTGATAATTTTTCATATATAATTTATCCCATTTGGAGCTACGGTTGAATTTATATGAATTTTTGAAGTTTGCAACATTTTCTGGAATTTCCTATATAAGAATAAATCCAGAAAATAAGTTACTGCGTCAGCATGACATAGGTGTGATGTCAGCAGGTCAACTGGGTCGGCCAGGTCAAACCTGACCTGTGGGACCCATACGTAAGTGTCTCAGGCTGGTTTGGGTGTATGACAGGTGGGACCGGTCAATGTTGACTTGACCAAAGTCAAAGCTGACACGTGGGGTCCACACAGATTAGTACTAATCTTAACAGAAAATTAGACTAACCTAATTATGCTCGGGGACCCACATGTCATTGACACAGGTGATAACTAAACATAATTAGCACCTAAACTAATGGTGCCACGTCGGCCACCGGCGTTTAACCGCCGGCGACGACAGACCGCGGCGGTGCCCGCGTCGGGTTTTCTCTACGGCACCGTTCGACGAGCGGCTTGTGGCTACGGGTTGCTGCTGCTTGCGCGCGTCCAGTGGTGTTCTCAGCTTCGCCGGAGGTGGCCCAGAACGACGGCGGTGATGGCAAGTGCGGCGGCCGGCCGGAATAGTTTATAAGAGTTGATGACTTGGTAACTTCCCTCTGTTATCTAATTTGGAAAACACTTCCCATCAGAAGTTTGATACGAAAGTTTTGTCAGGCCCGGCGTCGTTGATTCCCTTTTAGTCCCACGGTCCGTAATCCAGGCAAATCTCGATCGCCTCAGCTGATCCCACAATTTTATCCATTTCCTGAGTAAATCTCGCCCCCTGCCCCATCCCAACCAACTCATCATGTTCGGAGCGAGTAAATCACGCATCCCACGGGCAAGCTCAGGGCGCTCACCGCGACGGCTACCTCCGCCGCCACCGCACCAAAACCTAGTGACGGGCACAACTAATCCATGTCACTGGCGTGGCACTCAGCCCCCATCTCCTCCGTTCATTACTGCTCTCACCATCTGCCGACCATGCCCTCTTCACCGTCCTGGTCCCCCACCAGACCTTTCCCCATCACCATGCCTCCCACTGCGCTGGTGCGCCATTTCGGCACGGCAAAGAAGCTTCGCGCGCGCATCGTCCCACTCATATGTACTCACACGAACTTGGGTTGATTCATCTCATATTTGATCCAGTTTTAATCTCTTGTTTTGATTTCCGTCAGTTTGGATGCAATGCTTACTTCAATGATTTTTTTCTGAGTGTATCTATGTTATATCCAATTTGTATTCGATCATTATGTCATATATGAATTCTGAGTAATTTCTTGTGCAGATCACAATAACTTGGTTCCCAATATTGACGGTAGTATGAGTTTCGACATGATTTCAGATCGCATGCTTCCGTCGAAGCATATCTCTTTTTCTAAAAATGTCCATGCTTACAATCTATAATGCTATAGAAATGCTTCTGGACTCAATTTTTTTGGCTTCCAAATGCCAAATAATAATAATGCAGTATATGTTATTGCTATGCTTCAATTTGAACCCATGTGTATAGCTTATCTTCTAGGTATCTTTTATATAGCATATTTTCATCCAACCGGCAAATTGGAACTTCAAATATGTAATTTGCTTCCATAGTTGCTAATACTATTGTTATTCCTATTGAAACATGCAATGCTTCAATATTATATTACATATGTTTCTTCCTTATATATAATTTGCTTCCATAGTTCCATCCTATATATTCTCCCTTTATTTATTCTTATATTTTTGGCAGCACTGTTGTAAAATATACATTGTTGTTGTGCTTCCTTCATACTATTTTCAACTCTGACAATCCCTTGCACCGCTCCACTCGACACAGCCCTTGGTGCACCTTGTCGGCGCACCTCCCGATTGATGCTGGTAATTATTTCAAACTTTCATGCTTCCATGGAAGACTGGGTCTATTCCCAAAGTACCATGCTCATCTGGAGTACTTTGTTATGTACTCCATAGCATCTAAATCGCAATAAAGTTTGAACTCTACACATTTGCTTCCATAGGTTAGAATTCATTTGTATGTTAGTGACACAAATCATCCATATCCATTTTATTTTTGTATGCTTCCATTCGAGTTCCTGAAACATATGTTCTGCTTATTGCCACACATTGTTCCACACACTTTTTGCATGCTTCCTATTCATGGAGATGAGCCATATTCATAAAGCATATTTTCATGCTTCATGTGAGCTTCTAAATCATAGTTCAAGTGCTTCTTTGGTTTATGCAGATTGCTTCCATACTTTCTGCAACTTATTATATAAATATTGGTCTTGTCCTCATTATCATATGTGTGTCTTCATTCTATGTAGTTTGCTTCCATAGTTCTCCCTTACATTTTTGTAGTTGTTCACATTTGACCACACCTTTGGTATGTAACATTGCCCTCGTGCTACATGCATGCTTCCACTATCTATCAAGAATGTTTTGATAGATCAAATTATTTGCTTCATGTAGGACATGCTTCCTACCTTTCATGTTTCGCATATGCCTCTATAGCAATTTTTTTTGCATCCGAATTATCTATGCTTCCACTATTTTGACAGATCAAATTGTTTCTTCTCGCCAGCTATGCTTCCTATTTTTATGTTTTTATAGCTGGGATTTTTTTTCTTCAGCTCACTTTTCGATGGCTCCATTGCATATCACGTAAGATTGTGATAGAAAAAAAAATCTTATTTTCTCGTATCTGTTTCTATTGTACAAATGTTTTGCGCCGGACTATGCCAACCATGCATCATTGTTTTCTTAATCGCCTCACACTTCCCTCTACTGATGATGTTGACAGTATCGATATGAAGAACAAATGTGGTGGAGACACGTGAGAGACAACAAAAGGTCATGTTCACTATTGTGACCCCACACCTCAAGACAATACCCTCGCTTCCCAGCTATCTTACGTGGGAACTTTGTATCAGATTTTGCTGCAATATAATTAATATTCCCTCTGTCTCAAAATATAAGAACGTTTTTAACACTACACTAGAGTAAAAAACGTTCTTATATTATGGGACGGAGGGAGTACATGTTATAATAGTATTAGTCTTCTGTTTCACGGAAGCGGATTACTTTTCCTTTGAAAGCAAATATCCATCTCTTGTGAAAACAATGTATATCTACAATGGAAACCATTTTATATTTTGGAAGCAGATTTTAAAAAAAACGGTAAGAGCAAATTTTTGCTTCGATGGAAACAAAGTAAATACATTTGATTATCAGCCGATGGAAATAAATTCTTGCTTCAATGGAAAGTAAATACAAATTTGATTGCACGCAATTGAAGCAGATTATTGAATCGATGGAAGCAAATATGTATTGCGCTCAAAATAGAATAACAGACAGCGAATCAACCTGTGGTTGAGTTGGTTAGGTGGACAGTGGTATCCCCAACCCACCAGGGTTCAAGCTTTCAGTGGGAGGAGACGTTCCCGTCGACGACGAGGCACCTACGGTGACTTCGTAAATCTCAAGATGATATGCCGGCTCAGTCTCTCAGAGGTGCTCATAGGGGTAGGGCGTGCGTGTATGCGTTCATAGGGATGAGTGTGTGCGCGTGTATATGAGCGCTTGTGTCTGTACTGATGCTCAAAAAAAATAGAATAACAGACATGGAGAAATAAATTGTATGGAGAAAATCGTTGCATCAATCTTGGAAGCGCTTTTTGGGGAATCTTGGAAGCACGTAATTGGAAGCAAACCTAATTTGTCGGCATTTGTTTAGAAGCAGCAATACAACAAGTAATAACAAACGGAGGGAGTACATCCCTAAAAAAAGAGTAATAACTACCACCAGGCCCATCCCGCAAAAGAAGGAACCACCATCGGGTTATGCACAGGGCTGTTAGGGCGAAGCAGCCAATTAAGGCTAGGCTTGCAAGAAACAGTGGTTGTGGCCTCATGGTACATATGGTGGGAAAGGAGAGAAGCAAGGAAAGGCGAGAACGTCAAACGACCTCTTAGCTCAGCTTTCACTATCTAAGCACTAACGGCAGACTATGCAGAGAAGTCTCCTCAGGAGCAGGCGAGAAGAGTAGGCTGGGAGAAACCACTTATTGGTACTTACAAGTTAAATACTGATGCATCTTTCTTTGAAGATGGTACAGGATCAATGGCTGCTGTTGTGTGTAACAGTCGTGGGGAAGCAGTTGCCGGTGCAGCAGAGATTTTCAGTTATGCCTCAAGTGTTGCGTCTGCAGAAGCAATGTCACTTTATCTTGGTCTTCGACTAGTACGTGATATTGGATGCTCAAAAATCATCGTGGAGTCAGACTGTTTAGAGCTCGTTACCGCTTGCAATGAAGGTTCAGAGATACTGGCATCATATACTGCTATTTTATATGATGCTTTCCAACTTGCACATGAGATATCGTCAGTTCCGTCATTGTCCCAGGGAAGCAAATAAGTTGGCACATGTTTTAGCGAGACGTGCTTATGACTCAAAAGAAATGATTTGGTGGGATGATGTTCCGCCTAATTTTCTATTACCTCATGTATTGAATGATGTAACACTCTCAAATTTGCAATAAAGTGCCAAGAGGCTTTCTTTCAAAAAAAGGCTTCGATTCAGCAAATCTCGCATGGGTTTTAATAGCAAATTGGACGATGGATGCGATTCTAATCGGATGGTCTACGACTAGTCTGATGGAAGCAAAAAATATGTAGTCTAATGCCTAGAGTTTTCCATCTAATTTTTCCATATTAGCCTACTGGCATGATAAAGATAGAGTAATGTTGCTTCAATTAGCTAGACTGCTAGCTTGAAATGTTGTTGAATACCCTCTTGTTACAACATAAAAATGTGAGCCATGACAAGCTAACCCCTTCTTTGTGTTTGGAAGGTGTTGTCTGAGTACATTGATGAGGGGCGCTGTTGCCCGGCGCCGACACACGCCCAACATGGAGACGGTGCACCACCACGACAAGTCGCTACGCGACTGCAACCCGAGATCGCCACCTCAAAGCTGTCAGTTTACCCCCAACCTCAACTCCAGTCTTCTGCAACCATCGCGCCTTCCCACCATTACCATATCTACCCGATGTGAGCTCGCAGCCCGGCGTCGTTCTCTGCTCCTGCCATTAGCCATCGCCGAATCGTGTCGAAAGCCTAGGTCCCTCCCTTCTACCGGCTCTATGTACCAACTTATAGAATGGGTTGTCTCATCGGCTTCTCGTCGAACCCGACGTCCTCCACCCGTGGGCGGCTCCCTCCCGTCCTCCTCCCTGCAGGTCAAGATCCTCGCCACCGCCGCTTCTCTATGCCCGGTTACCGCCACCACCTCAGTCGCACAATCTTCCCACATGCACAGACACACGACCTCCATCCGGCCACTCATCATCGTCGTCGTCCTGCGCTGCGTAGCAGGCCGTGGGGATCTCCTGGAGTGCGCGGCCGTGGTGGCTGGCCAGATAAGCAACACCCTCCTGTCAGTGAGGAAGCAAAGGGCATGCTATGGCCTTTGAGCTCCTCTGTCATGGCTAGGTCTGGCCATTCACTACCGGAGTGCGCGGTCGTGGTCACTCCGTGCCCCAGATTCGACCTGCAGCCTCGCCTCTGACCTGATTCGGACGCCCATAGGCTCCGCCACCCATGTCGTGTCGCTCATCCTCATTGCTTCATCTGGTCGCAGCTTGCGTTGACCGCGAGGAGGCCAGTGCCTCGCCCATGGTTCGCTAGTTTCATAGATAGATCGATCAATCAGACATGGCAGTTGCAGCAAGTAGAGATGAGTCGTCGAGCCTCCTCGGGAAGACGGTGGAAAAGGGAATGGGAACCCTAGAAATCAAAAGGGGGAGGAAGGAAAATAAGGATGGGGGAGACGATCTTACCAGCGTGACATTGTGGAGGAAGACCGAAGTAGGCTGCGGCGGCCGCTGAGCTAGTGCCGGAGATGTCAAGAAGAGGGTTGCGCGCCCGGATTCGCTGCTGACTGGCAGGATGAGGAAGGAGGGTGGCAGATCACCAATGTTGAGTGGAGGAGAGCGTCCGTTCGCTTTGGCCCCTACTCCGCCATCCAGGCCCGCCGCCGCCGCTCTCGCCTTCTCTTTTTCTGTTTCAATGGGGCTCTTCTTCAGCTGACCGTGTGGGTTAAATACCAAGGAAAACCCGGTGGTTTGGAGTGGATTTGGACGGGGTATAAACCCATCCAGGTCCAACCGAACATGCATCTGAGGTAGGTCAGGATCCAACTCCGCCCGTGGCTAAAACCACGCGGTTCGGCCGGGTTTTGGCCAGATCCCGATGAGGACGGGGTAAAACGAACAAGGCCTTAGGCACAACGAGGGCACACCCCTACCTCCATCGATGCTGCATCGGCCTACCCATTTAAAAGGTACACGATGGTTTTGGAAGCTTCAAACCGATTTTTTTTTCTTTTTTGAAATGGTTTTTCTCTAGACCGGTTTTCATGCAGTTTTTACTTTCCCTTTTAAATTTCTTTTTCTTTTCATTTTTTGATTTTCCTTTTATCCTTTTTCTTTACTTTTTATTTTCCTTCTTATTTATTTTTCCTTTCTTCAAAATACACAAAGTTATTTCAAAATCAAAAAACTTTTTTCAAAAACATTGAAGTTTTTTCTAATATCGCTGAACTTTTTTCCAAATTTGATGAACCATTTTTTTCAAAATCAATGAATTTGTTTTGCAAAATGGATGATTTTTTTCAAATTCGCTTAACTTTCTTCAAATTTGTGAACATTTTTTCAAAATCCATGAACTTTCTAAAATCTAGTGAACTTTTTATTTTTCAAATTCATGAAGTTTTTTTCAAATCGGTGAATATTTTTTGGAAACACGGACTCATTTTAAATTAGTTAACTTTTTTAAAACCTATACTTTTTCGAGTGTTTTTTTAAGTCAACGGTCAACTTGGGTCAATGGGTCAGGTTAAAGGTCAACACATCTAGTTAACGGTAGCCTGGTCAAGTTAACCAACAACTTGGGGAAAAAAGGTTTTTTTTGAACAACTTGGGGAAAAAAAGGTAAACCGAAGCGACCCAAGCTGGCTATTGCAGGCGTGGATGGGCCGCCCCACGCGAGGCAGAGTGTGTGAGCGCTGGTTGATCCCGAATCCGTCCATTTAGTCCGACCTCGCCAGTTGGTCCCGAATCCGTCCAACAAGGCGCTCACGAGGACTCCCGTGGACAGCCCAGGTCGTACCTGTTCTTGTGAGCGACCGCGCCGCTACGTGCCTACGTCCAAACCGTGCACCGGATCAGGAGAACAATAGCCCCTTCAAATATACATTAACGAGCTTCCTTCACGTCCCATTCGAGACATCCGAGAGCTTTCAAGCCGATGATGACCGCCACTCCTTGACCTTGGTTACGGAATGAGTGTCATGCTGACATAAATTGGAATAGCAAGAGGTAATAGCATCAGGTCCTTGTACTTGCATAGCATGTGATGGTTTAGTCCTTATACTTGCAAAAGTGGATTGGACAGTCCTTGAACTTGCAGCACAGGAGCAAGTTTAGTCCTAAGCCAATCATGTGCAGCCAACTGGACGAGTTGGTCAGCATAAGACTTTTTGCAATTAGGCCCCTACCGTTTTCCTACATCTACCAGCAGGGGGTGCTGGTCGTCGTCGTGGAGCGCGGGCTTGGCCGGCGAAGGCTTAGACAAGACAGGCTTTTCATACGCTTCGGGTTCAGGTTCGGGTCGGCCGCGACGGCGGAGGGCGAGGAGGTAGACGAGTGCGGTGGCCAGCACGGCGGAGGCCACGGCGACGACGAGGAGGAGGACGGTGAGGAGACAGTGGGAGGACAGGAACACGCAGAGCGGCGGCGGCACGCTTCGGGGGACCGGCAGAGCTAGGGAGGACATGTTGGCCAGCGCCGTGGGGTTCGGCAGCGAGGAGGACGACGGGTCGCCGCCGGCACCCACATCGCCACGCCGGCAGCAGCTGGCGCGGGGTTGGCCACCGTAGGCGGCTGAGGAGGTGCCGCGTCTGGCAGGAACGGGAAGAAGGGCGCGGGGGGCGGCGGAGGCAGCGCTAGCGCGCTCTCGAGAGGGAGGGAGGCCGTGCCACTGGTGATGGCTGCCGTCGCAGCGGCGATGGAGGGAGGCGGGCATTGGCATCGGCATGGGCGCGTGCAAACAAATGGCCAACGGCCGGCGCACGCCCTCAGTCGACGAGAGGACAGGCCCCCCTGCTCACCACCTACCACGCCATCACCCACGCAAGCTCGGCAAGACTCAAGTGAGCTGGGCTGAGCTCACGCTGCCATTTGGAGCTCACGCTAGCGTGTGGGGAAGAAGAAAGAGGGGAGTCAGTCAGTGAGAGAGGAGTGAACGCTCGTGAACAGCTAGCTGTGAACGCAGGAAGGAGGACTGAACTAGTCAGTCGACTGAATTTGTGAATTATTGGATCGGTCACTTTTTTTTCCCTGCGTGCAGCTTGTGGTGTGGTGTGGCGTGGCGTGTGCGTGCGCGTGTGAGCTAGCTTAGCTCTGGCTGGCCATGGCACGATGTGCTAGCTAGCTCCGGCTGGCCGCGTCCGTGCGTGAGCTTGCTAGCTCCTGATGCGTCCGTGGGTGAGCTTGCTAACCCCGGCTGTGTCTGCGCGTGAGTTAGGTAGCTCCGGCTGGCTGTGGTTAGTGGCATGGTATTCAACTGGGTAGAAGAAGAAAGAAAATAAAAACGCATAAAATAAATAATGATAAAAAATTGCACATGATTGACATAGAAAATGCATTTTTTTTCATAATATGCAAAAATAAGCACACAGCAGTGCAACTTTTACACAGCGGTATGAATCATAGACACATTGCATAAAAATTGAGTGAGTGTATATCCATGTTATGGGGGCTAATATTTGATAGGTGCCTATTCTTTTGGATGTTCAGTCAAAATGCACACAATTTACGCGAAAATTGCATCTTTTTATATTAGGCAAGAATAAGCTTGTAATAGTGTAATTTTCACCAAAAAAGTTCTCTAATATTAAATAAATTAATGTCATTGGTATTACCCTTAAAGAACAATAAAAAACAAATCATGACAAAATTTGCACACAATGTACAAAGAAATTGCGCTCTTTTATAATATGCAAGAATAAGTACTCCCTCCGTTTCTTTTTACTCCGCGTATAAGTTTTGGTCAAAGTCAAACTACACAAAGTTTGACCAAATTCATATTAAAAAATATGAACATCTACAATACTTAAACTATATAATATGAAAATACATTCCATGGTGCATCTGAAAATGTTGATTTCATATCGTGTGTTGATATTTTTTAATATAAAGTTAGTCAAACTATGCAAAGCTTGACTTTGACCAAACCTTATATGCAGACTAAAAAGAAACGGAGGGAGTATATAAAAGTGATTTCACAAAACAAAACATTTCTAAAAAGGATAAATTAGTGGCATTAGTATTGCCCTAAAAAAAGAAACAGAATGAGATAAATACTAAAATGAAATCAAAATAATGAAGTTTTCTACGAAAGAATGAATTAGTGGTGTTGGTATTACCCTAAAGGAAGAAACAAAATGAAATGAATACTAAAAAATTAAAATAATAAAGTTTTCTAAGAAATAATGAATTAAGGGCGTTAATATTATCCAAGAAGAAACAAAAACACCAATGATGAAGATTAATCGTCTCTCAAGATATTAAAAATAAATCACATCTTATGTCAATGGTGGCATCTCCATCAACATCCACGTGTGCGCACAGACCCACACATAGAGAAAGAAAGAAAAAACTGAAAAGAAAAACAATAATGAAGACACAAAAAAGAGACATAGAAAACACATTCAGATTCCTACATATACAAGATAGAGAAAATTCATAAAAATATATTTAAATTCAAATCAAAACGAGTTTGTTGGATTGATAATAAATTAGTCTGATCTAAACAGAAGGGAGGGTGGCGGGGAGCATGGGTGCCTTGGTAGTGGTGCACTGCCACGGAGCGGTGTCACTGGTGGGAGTGTGTGCTTATTCTTACGCCTTTCGCTGTGACACACGGAAATGATGCGTTGCACTGCCTCGTTGTTGTTGTTTTTTTTTTGAAACTACTGCCTCGTTGCTTTGCCGTGCGCTGCTGCGCTGCCTCGTTGTTTTGCCGTCGGACGCCAAGTGCACTGCGGGTAGATACAGGAAAACAGTAGGGTGCTAACTGCAAAAAGTCCGACGCTGACCAACTTGTCCACTAGGCGTCCAATTGGCTGCACATGATTGGCCTAGGACTAAACTTGCTCCTGTGCTGCAAGTTCAAGGACTGTTCAATTCACTTTTGCAAGTATAAGGACTAAACCATCACATGCTATGCAAGTACAGGGACGTGGGATGCTATTACCTCGAATAGCAAACTGAGGCTATAGTGACCTGCACCTTTTTCTTGCATCAGGAGTGTCAATCATAGAAACACTTATCGTCAACCGGCTGATGGCGCGCACCAACCGGTCATCTTCTGAGCCTAACACGTGTCCTTATAGGCTTTTTTCTTGCGTACTTCCTTCCGCGGCTACCGGTCTACCACTACATTACTCTAAAACACTCATGCATGCTTTTGTCACGTGTTGCATACACGTTATTTTCATGCCGTTTTTTTAAAAAAATTGCATAGGCACGCAATGATGTTGTGTGCATATTACACTCGTTCTCGACCGCCCGCTAAGTAAGTGCTCGTCGACCGCCTCCGTGAACGAACGAGATGGACTAGTATACAAAAGCGGAGGGAGTGTTAAATTTAGGGGAAAAGTCCATTTTAAAATTAAAACAAGATGGTCTAAATTTAGGGATTTTCACTTCAGAATTCATTTCGCCGAACCTCTACGAGTTTAGAGTTTAAAATGGACTTTTTTTTAAATTTAGACACAACCATATGCCAAATCCTATATTAGGCACAAACACCCCCACATCCATTGGTGCTGCATCGGCCGACCCATTTAAAAGGTACACGAGGGAGTCGATCACTGCTTTTGAAAGCTTCACAACAACCTTTTTTTATCTGGTTTTTTCTAGACCTATTTTCTTGTTTGGTTATTTTCCTTTTCTATTTTTTTATCTTTTTTCCTTAGCGCGCACCTACCGATCGCCTTCTGAGCAAAATATGTGTCCCTATAGGCTTTCTCTTGCGTACTTCCTTTTGTGGCTACCACTCTACCGCTACATTTCTACCTCTTCTACCCTACCAAAAAACACATAGAGTTTCCGTTTCGCTCGTTTCCTCAAGCCCTCGTCGGACCTCCTTTTCCCGTAAACTCTCCTACTTTTTTGCATGGTGTTTTTACCCCACGATCTCGTTCTACGCCCCCCC
>NC_057813.1:546308772-546322856 GCF_018294505.1 Triticum aestivum | reverse complement strand
AAAAAAATTTGGGATTTGGATTCTACTTTCCCATTCTGTTCCTCCATGCCCGTGAAACCGATCTCTCTCCCACGCCTTCTCACGTCGTTGTCGTCGATTTTCTCTACCACTTCCGTTCTTCTCCCCACGATCGTCCCTCATCAAGCAAACTGTCCTTCTCGTCTATTGACTTCACTGAAATGAGAGGCGGCGCCCGTCGTACTTGTTATTCGTCTTCGCCGTCGGGGTCGCTTCTCTCACACACAACTGCCATCCTAATATTTGTCTGCATTGCGCTATGATCTTACCATGGACGCAGGTCAGGTCTTGTTGCGACGAGGCGGATGACGGACAACGTTTCACCAACGACAACAGCCGATTGAATCATGCAAGAGCCGTCGGAGACACCTCCACACGCCCTCCGACGATGCTAGACGCACCACCGAAACGGGCTTTAGGCAGGAAAAACATTATTGCATCTCCAGGGAGCCACTGCCGTCTCGTCTTCCCGAGCAAGACACAAACGCTAACAAAACTCAAAGAAATGTATAAAAGCAAAGCCCTACCGCCGCCAAGGACCAGGATCCCCGGCCCACCATGGCCCTAAGGCCAAAGGAGACGAGGCAAACGACGGCGCCACCAACAAGAGGTAGAAGCCCTAGCCGCCTTGTTTGCTTGGAGGAGAGGCAAAGGGGTGGATCGTATAAGGCAAAGTCTGACATGAAAACCAAGTTGGCCTTTTATACAAAAATGGAGGGGTGTTAAATTCAAACACAACCATATGCCAAATCCTATTCGGTGTCGGCCGCACACCCCCATGTCGATGCTACATGGCAGGGGCGGACCTACATTCTTTTTTTCATGGTAAAACGTGTCTTATTCATATCATATGATCAAAGTACAAGTCACGTAAAGACCTACATGACAAAACTGAAAAGATAACAGAACGTTTCTAAAGTATAAGCCATACCTGCCATCCATCAACCACAAACCCAACACATGTTCTGTCTTCCAGATGTCGTCTATGCAGACCACAATCTGCATCCGCTCCTGGACTACCTTCTAAGCTCCGCGCCGACGCTGGAGCAGACGTCGTCACAACGACGGAGCCCGAGGACACAAGTCCACCACATGGATGCCGCCGCCACGACATCCCCGCTTGAACAGACCGATTCCCGAATTCATCACCGACCAAAGAGACGATCGCCTCGCCAGAGAAGAATCCGGAGCTTCTTCATTCAGCATCGCGTCACCACCGCCGAAGCCAAGACGTCGAACGATCTAAAAAACCTAAGCTACTAGGGCTCTAAAACCTACAACTAAACCAATCCGCATGCGCGGGATCCAGCGACCCCCCTCACCACCGACGACCAAGAGGTCGCCGATGGAGGGGAGCTGTCGGAAGACGGCGCCAGAAAAGTTGGATCTCTTGCGGCGGCTAGGTTTTTTGGAATCTAGCGAGACGAAGCGGGGCGAACCTACATTCATACAGCCGGTGTCACAGGACACCGGGTAGAAATTGCACTTATACATGTATAATAGTTCATATTTGGGGCTAGGACACCGGTAGAAAATAAACCTGGACATCGATTGGACGATTGTTGGAGCGAGCACAGGCGCGGCAGTTGAAGGCCCATCCGGGTGTTGATTGCCTCATGGGAGCAAAGAAAACAAGCTAATGATTGTCTGAATCCTACCGTTGCGACTGTTCAATTGGTGCCTCCTCGCGTGCTCCCGTTGCGACGCCACCCATTGCCCCTTCAGCAGTCGCCACACATCAATCGCCCGCCCCTGCTCTTGTCTGTAGGCGGCTACAGATCATTAAATAATTCAAGGAAATAGTATGGCTCTCGGTAAGTCGCCAATACCTCTGAAACACATGTACATATCTCAATTTTCTATACTTTTTTGCCTAGATTTTGTGGCTGGCGTTCTCAAATTCAAGGGTATAGCAACTGAGATTTGGATTCTATGATTTGATAATTTTTCTTATGTTTTTATTGTTTAATTTTAGACAATGAACAAGAATTTCAAGATGAACACTTCATTTTGATTATTATTTTTACTATTGGACATTTTAAGCTATTGAACACCTGATTGATTGTATCTCTTTCTTTCCTGGTCTAACAGATTTGCTTGTCACAAACTACCAAATTAACCAAGGGTAATTTTGTCCTAAACTCTTTATAATTTGGTGTCTTGGTCACCATGCTAAAAAATTACACCTTTTGAAAAGGAACGGAGGGAGTATAAAGGAACTAAATGAACAATTCGTGCCTACTTAGCATGATTTGAAAAGTCCCAAAATTTAGAACAAGTTCACACAAATCACTTTTCAAAATTGAGTGGTGGCCTAAAAGCTGGGTTTTTTTAGAAATGGAGGATGTACCTCCGGCCTCTGCATCTGAATAATGCATACAGCCATATTATTAATTATTCACAAAGACCATACAAGGTGATACATCAATAAGCCTGAAGCCACCAACTTGGCAGTCCTGAGCAGTCCTCGGCCGGCACCTTCAGGAAGGAACACGACACCTAAAAGCTGAAATAGTTTATAAGAGTTGATGACTTGGTAACTTCCCTCTGTTATCTAATTTCGCCACATTAGCCTACTGGCATGATAAAGATAGAGCAGTGTTGCTTCAATTAGCTAGGCTGCTAGCTTGAAATGATGTTGAACACACTTTTGTTGCAACATCAAAAAAGTGAGCCATGACAAGCTAACCCCTTCTTTGTGTTTGGAAGGTGTTGTCTGAGTTCGTTGAGGAGGGGCGTTGCTGCCTGGCACCGACACATGCCCAGCATGAAGATGATACGCCACCACGGTCTCGCCATCTCGACGATGTCAGTTTACCCCATCCACAACAGCTCTAGTGGTGAGCTCGCCCTCAACATCTCCCACTGCCCAACCTCGACTCCGATCTTTTGCACCCATCTCGCCTTCCCGCCATTACCACGTCGGCCCGCCGTGAGCTTGATGCCCGGCGACTTTCTCTGCTCCTGCCATTAGCCACCACCGAAACGTGTCGAGAGCCTAGGTCCCTCCCTCCTAAGCGACTCTATGTACCAACTTGTAAGGGGTTGTCTCGTCAGCATCTCGTCAAACCCGACGTCCTCCACCCCACTGTCTTGCCATTTTTTGGCAGGCATGCCCCCTTTTTTTAGCTTCTTCTGCTCCCCTGCAAGAGACATACGCTGGAGGGTGGTGGAGACATCGGATCAACAAGTTTGAGCTCCTCGATCTTGTTTGGATAGGACGTACATATCGAGTTTCTTCTTTGTAGGCACAAAATCCATTTCTTTTGCACGGTCATGTTCTTTCTCCATGTCCATCGATGCTACATGGCAGCGGCAGACCTACATTCACGCAGCCGGTGTCACAGGACACCGGGTAGAAATTGCACTTATACTTGTATAAGAGTTCGTATTTGGGGCTTGGGCACCGGTAGAAAATAAACCCAGACACCTTTTGGACGAGATTGTTGGAGCGAGTGCAGGTGCAACCCATCTAGTTGAAGGCCCATCCTTAGCAAGTAAAGAAAACAAGCTAGCGATTGTTTGGATCCTACCACATTCGTACTTGTGTATCGTGCGCTTGTTCAGTTGGTGCCTACTCGCCTCCTCCTGTCGCGCCACCGCCCGTCGCCACTTCAGCAGTCGCCACACATCAGCCGCCCGCCCCTGCTCTCGTCCACTGGCGGCTGCAGATCACTAAGAGCAAGATTAATAACATAGCCGGCTGCTATCTCTATCTTTGTGCCACCTTACTTATAGCCAACCTAAGACTAGCTACAGTGGGAGTAACTTCAACAGTAACATCGAGTCCAACTCGGCAAATTTACTTATCTGGCAGTGAGTTAATGAGTAGAGGGGTAGTTATAGTAACTTAGCTAGTTACTGTAACATCACATGTCACGATGCAATATGAGTCTATAACCTAATAAATGAAGCTTTGCATGTTACCACACTTATGTTACTACCCACTATGAAGGTAGTAACATAGTAAAGGGATATGTGTATGTTATTAGTGCATGTTACTCACCATTGTGGCTAGTCTAAAAGCCCACTCATATAATAGTTGCTGGCTCTATACACCATGTAGTTAATGCTTGACCTCACTTTCTTCTCTCACAAAATGCATTGGAGCTTGTGCTGCAGCTGGCTACAAGTTTACAACCCACTCCTCTTCTCTCTACTCTCCTCTCTCCTCCACATCATCATAAATCTGAGGTGGCAACTTTTATAGCCCGCTTACATCGTCCTACTATACTTGCTCTAAATAATCAAAGAAAATAGTATGGCTCTCAGTAAAGTGGCCAATTTCTCTCAAACACATGTAGATATCTCAATTTTTCTCTAATTCTTTGCCCAAATTTTATGGCTAGCGCTATCAAATTCAAGGGTATACCAACTGAGATTTGGATTCTGCGATTTGATATTTTTCCTTAGTGATTCACATCTATTTGGAACTTTGGATTATTTGTCAACCATGCGGGAGCATTAAGAGTTTAAGACACAATGTCAAGTAAGTTTAACTTTGGATTATTTGTCGACCAACCGGTCGCACGACCACCACCATCGACCCCAACCGGCCGCAGCACCACCACCATCAAGCCCACACTGGTCCCTCCGGCTGATCCCTTCTCCAAAAATGATGCCCACAAGAGGGAAACGACGGAAGGCGTCGCCATAATCCGATCCAAGAGAGCACGGATTTGAAGTTTCCCCCGAAGCAAGGGACGAAGCAAGGGACGACAGGGAAGAGGAGTACATCACCACAGTAGCGCCTTCAAGAGATAGCGACGCCCACGGACGCCGCCACTTCCGACTCCAACCATAGCCGAAGACAGACTTTCGCCCGACATCGTCTCCTACTGCTCCGACCAAACCAGCCAATCCACCATGTCTACCACCGCCCACCTCAGGCCACCAACCTCCACCCTCCTACCGTGCCCAGCCATGCTCCCGGCAGCGAGCTACCACCACGGCATCGAGCAGCAACCACCACAGTGCCTCGCATGTCAGAGAGACACCCTGTGTGACGCCTGCCCTAGCAACCCGTCACCTCCAGTCGGGGAGCACCAGGACCAGCAGCAATCGAGCGTGCATCATCAACCACCGCCTTGAACCACCAATGGCCAGATCCAGAAGGAACAAGCCCGCCCGCGCCACAGGAAAATAGACCCAGCTTGAGCTCAGGTCGTCCGATGTGCCGCACCACCTCCAGCTCCTGACGACAGTCCACCCGCCCAGTAACCGACCACCTAGAGCATTCCCCAGCACAAAAACATGTGACGTCCGCCGATGCGTGCAGCATGACGAAGCAGAGTAGGGGCGCCCGGGAGGGGGGAGGCACCGAGAGAGCTCCCGCCCGAGCATCAGAACCTCGCGGCGGTCGATAGTCAGGTCGCCGAAATCGGCCGAGCCAGATCCGGGCACCTACACGAGAAACACCGTCGTCATGGTCATCGATGGGAGCGCTCCGCCGCGCCCGAGGCCTCCCCACGATGCGAGCAAGGTCCCCGCCGCCGCCATCAGCCGCAGCGGCTTCGCCCTGCAGCTTCTTCCAGCGGCGGCGGATAGGAGAGGTAGGGTCTATGATGGCGACGCTAGGGTTGAAGTTTCGCCCGAGTCGCCCATAGGGGTAGCGACGCGAGGGCGTGGAAAAAAGGTCTTCTGCGAGCGTTCTCAAATTCAAGGGTCTAGCAACTGAGATTTGGATTATGCGATTTGTTAATTTTCCTTAGCGATTCACATCTATTTGGAACTTTGGATTATTTGTCGACCATGCAGGACCATTAAGACACAATGTCAAGTAAGTTTAACTTCACAAGAATAAAGTCGGATCAACAAGTTTTATTTATTGTTTCTGTCTACAAACACAAATAATGTAGGGCCATTTACATTTGTGTCCCTAACTTGATTCTACTACTCAGATTTGCTCCTAATTTTGAAGGATGCTCAAATTTGCCCCTCTGCCGTTAGGTGTCCTTATAGAAATGCCCTTCAGTGTCGTTACCGTCTAGTCAAAGGGCTTTGACCGTCTCGAAAAAATAGCAAAAAAAATCATAAAAATCTGAAATTTTGAGGGATCAAAGATACTTAGGTGACCAAGGTGCGTGCAAATTTTCATGATGTTTGGACACTCTACAAGCTCATGGCAAAGGAAAAACAGTAAATATGTACGCCCGTGATAGTAAATTAAAAAAATCAAAAAACTATGAAATTTGGCATCCAAGATGATCGGTTACGCAAGGTGTGTGCAAAATTTTGTTATCAAATGACATGCGTAGAGCTCTAGAAAAAAACAAAATAGCGTATTTTTTCAAAGTTTTTTCGGAGCCATATTTTGTTTTTTTTCTCCATGAGCTCCTACAATGTCCAAACACAACAAAATTTTGCACACACCTTGGACACCCGAGCTTCTTGGATGCCAATTTTTTTCATGATTTTTGAATTTTCGTGTTATTTTTTTGAATTTACTATTCACGGGCCTATATATTTACTGTTTTTCCTTTGCCATGAGCTCGTAGAGTGTCCGAACATCACAAAAATTTGCAAGCACCTTGCACACTTGAGTACCTTCGGTCCCACAAAATTTTAGATTTTTTTATTTTTTGCTTTTTTTTCGAGACGGTCAAAGCCCTTTGACACCCTTTGACCAAACGGTAATGACGCAGAAGGGCATTTCTATAAGGGTACTAATGACAGAGGAACAAATTTGAGCACCCTTTGAAACTAGGGGCAAATCTAACTAGTGGGATCCAGTTAGGGGCATAGATGTAAATGTCCCAATAATGTAACTCCTTGTGCACTTGCGATAACATAAAAATCAAAGAATTTCGGGTGAATTCATGTTGACTGGTCATATTTGTTGCTATCGTTTGAAGACCTTATGTTTTTATTGTTTGCTTTTATACAATGAACAAGAATTTCAAGATGAACACTTCATTTTCATATTTTTACTATTTGACATTTTCAGCTATTGAATGGGTTGCTTTTATGTATATTATTGCTTAGGGCCTGTTCGTATTCACTCCACTCCGTCAGATCCTTAGCTCCACTCCCAGCTCCTAGTTTGCTAGCTCCCTAGGTCAAATGAGGAGCAGACAACTTGTTCGGCAACTAACTCCACTCTCCACTCTGGATTACAGGCTCCCCACAACACATCAAGCTGGTTTGATACTGGTCAATACGGGGATCACTTGTTGTGCCAATGTTAAAACACAGTGCAGACAAAATGCACAAATATGCTGAGTTTACTGAAAATAATGCTGAAATTTCACACATAATTTCTTTGTGCAAAAATTCACTTTATCGCACAAGAACGCTTTAGCATGAGTTTGCTGAAATTACATGATTTTAGCAACATAAACAAATAGGATTTTTTTCCTAAGATAAACACAAACAAAGGCAGCATAAACACATGTACTTTGTAGACATCACTCTAGTCCAGTGGAGGTCCTGCATTCAACACATGAAAACCTTTATGCAATGCTGGTGATTGCTTGAATAGAACCAAAAACATATATACTCTGCTTCGGATGGTTTCACCTACAAAATTACGAAATTTGTTAATACGTACAAATACACATCAATTGTGAAAGAAGCAAAATCATGTTGTCATTGAACTAGCTAAGAACATCTTCTGGATTCTAGACTTATGCATCTTGCTACAAGGAAATAAATGACAAGTAATATTGTGACTAATATTTCAGCTACTAACAAAGGCAGTGAACAGTTTCGACATGTTTGGAGACAACATTCACTTGTTTAACTTTACGACCAGTCATCTATGAGAAAGCATGAATTTATCAAGCAAGGTAAAAACTAAATAATTGTAGCAAATAAAAACACATGAATGTGGTAGAAACTAGTATACTCACATTTATAGCAGAAGTGGAAGTCACCAACCAAGAGCAATATTAGTTGCTAGTCTATTACGGAACAGGTCCATGTCTTTATCACTAGCCTCCGAGGTTGACACATCTGATGCATTCGGAGGGATGGCATACCGTTGATACCTTGAAGGGATAGTTGGGACATAGTTGGGATCTCTGTCGACTCGAAGAAAGTGAAGATCACCCTTATCATGATATCGAACGTAGTTGTGAAGGGTCATAGTGGCAGCCACTATCATCTTTTGAGTTTCAACTGAATAATTGGGCATCTTTAGTAGAATCTGCCACTTCATTTTCCACACACCAAATGCTCTCTCGATCACATTACGCTTGGATGAGTGTATCTTGTTAAATTTCTCCTTAGGTGTTCTTGGCGCCACACCTCGTTGAAAATCAGGCACATGGTACCTTTCTCCCTTGTAAGGTGCGAGATATCCAGGTCTATTAGGATAGCCCGCGTCCACAAGATAGTACTTACCTACAAACAACAAGCAGATTGCATGTAAGGCCTATGATTTGTTTACAGAATTTAAATAAAAGAAATTATTATAGGAACTACTAACCCTTTGAAGGATGAGGGAAGGTATCTTTGTCAGCTTCAATTGCATGATACAAGACACTGGTATCATGCATAGAGCCGGGTTGACCAACTGAAGTGTACATGAAATGCATGTCAAAATCACATATTGCCAGAACATTCTGTGTTGTTGATCCTGACCTTCCAATGTATCTAACTTGGTCGCCAGCAGGAATGGTAGCTCTGACGTGAGTACCATCTAGTGCGCCGATGCAGTCCTTAAGGTGTGGATAAGCCCTTCTATCCTTTTGAATCCTTGGGTGCACACTACTAAAGTTTGGGTCCTTAGGTTTCAGGTAATCTGCTGCCATCTTAACCACACAGAGTAAAACCTCATGAAACTTCCGGTGGACTGTATCTCCTAAGTGCTTGAAACGATTTTGTGTTCTCCTATTAGACTCGCAACCCCCTAATGTCCACAAGAACATTGCAAGCGCTTCATAACTGCTTACGAAACAGGTTGATTTGAAGCCATACTTTTTGGCCAACAAGTCATGCAATTGAAAGAAGAGGCGTGCGTTCATCCTCAACATGGTATATGTTTCTCCAGGTGTTGAGACTGTCTCCTGCAGCCATTCGAACCCACTGAGAATAGAATTCCTTGGGTCTGCCTTGATCAAATAGTTGTCACAGTACTTCCCTGCAAGTGTTGATGCACCGGCATAGATGTTGGACATTGATTGGACATGGTGGCATACCCTCTTCTTCCTTTCTTCATAACTATCACTATCATTGTCACTATCCGATGACATCTGCACATACACAAGTAACAACAATTAGTACTTAATTATCAACCAGATTAGTCATAGCAGAAAGATAAGTAAGAATCATATGTAACATTAAAGACAAGTCATATGTAACAACATTTATCATGTAACCATCAGCAAGATGAGTCATAGCAGCAATATAAGTAAGATTACAAGAAATATTACCAAGATTGAAGACACACGGCTGAAACAAGGTAAATGAAGACAAACAACTGAAAAAGGGAAGAATGGGACTAACATAATAATGTTACAACCCAAATAGTCTTACAAGTAAACCTGAGTACATAACTAAGTTCAAACTTTAAATTAGTATTACATCCCAATAGGCAAAAACAACAGCAGTAGCATCTAATGCCCATACTTGCTGTTGTATTTCCTACGCAACCAATCTAAACGAGCAGCACTTTCAGTCATATGCAGGAACATCTCTCTCTGCTCTCGCTTCACAAATAGTTCACTAGCAATGAAATATTCATCACTGCCTACTATTGCACCACACTCAACAACCAGATCCATCACAGAAGTAATCGATGAACTCTCTTCTTTCTTCATGTATGACTCAAAGCTGGATTGGGTCCTCTCTGCTATATCTCCAACCCTGGTTATCTGTTCTTGTATAACAAGAGATGTCTTTGGCTTCTTGTTATTGCCATCCACATACCTTCCAAGTCTCTTCCCTTTTCCATCGGCATGTGACTCACCTGTTTGGGTCTCCTCCAGATCAACATCTTGTATGTCGTCCACATTGAAAACTGAAGTTGCACTGCTAGATTGGGGAATGGTGCCTGAAGCAGGATTCCAGTGATCTGTACCATCACTTGTGATGTCAGCAAACATGATAGATAAGTTATTCTCATTTCGAAGTCCGCGCTTTTGGAACTTGCCACAGCCAGGGATGTCCTAAAATACAACAAAACAAAGCTTAATTAGCATCACTACTCACGGAACAATTGCTTATATGATAAGAACAAATAGGAAAAGTCATGACTCACTATCTTTGCTTTCTTCCACCATTCATCATCTTGTTTGATGGTGTTTCTCTCATAGTCCCACCCACCACCAATCTCCTTCAATTTGAGTTTTCTGAAATTGCTGTAATCAGTCTTCAACTTATCCCACTTGTTCTTTAGTTGGAGCCTGGTGTACTCCAGGCCTGTTCTGACTTTAAAATCCTTCGCAACTTCCTCATAAGCATTTTGAGTCAAGTGCTTGTCTGGCCTATTGCCAGCACGCACTTGTTGGACAAAGAGCTCGGTCAAGATCGTAGTGTTATCGTCACTCCAATCGGCAGACATTCTTCAAGAAAATTATACATTAATTGCAAGCATTACAATCTAACACATATAGATGAACAATCATCAATCATGCTCCTAGTTACATACCAGCAAAGACCATGGTTATAGGCAGAGAAGGGGTTCACTAACATATTTCAGTCCAAAGAATAATAATAGTTACAGGTTATAGGCAGAGAAGGGGTTCACTAGCTACTTCACTCCATCCATGTCAATCAGGGCAAATAAAAGAAACAAAGGCAATATTTGGTCATGGTCTAATTACATTCCAACGGCCAGGAGACAATTCAAGATGTATTTCTGCACTACTTTCCTACAACATCCATGGATTGAAAGGGAATTTAATCAACAAGACGTCACGTGGATCTCACTAGTCCTTGCTGGATTACTTTTTCTTACATTTGTAAATCACTAGTATATACTTTCTGTATCTACTTTACGGCATCCACTAGTCCTTTCTGTATCTACTTTCACAGCATCAACGACCAGGTGTACACTGTGTGTGGGAGTGATGTGCGTGTGTTTTATTTACAGGGTGTGTTATGTACTGAAGAGGCGATTGTGATATGCAGAAAAACGTCTGAATCTCACTTTTTGTCTCGTTCTCTCCGTTCTTCATTCTCTACTATTTCTATGATTAATCCATGAGACCCAAATCAGGGTCTCACACTACTTTGACTACTAATCCTTGCTGGGATTATTGACATGTAGAACTAATACTAACTGGAATCAAGAATCAGGAATCAAGAACGCCTAGAACTAATCAGCAATATCAATTAACAAGCTAGCTAGTTCACGCCCTCCATGTCAAGGCAAATAAAAGAAACAGAGGCAATACATATATGTTTACAACATCCATGATAATCATGCAGTGTGTATTTGTTATCTAGAAAAGGAAACTCTATCTGTCTCTATGCTCTCTGTCGCTCATCCCCTTTCTCTACCAACTCCCCTAATTCATCCCCTTCCTCTCAATTTCCTGAGATAATCCTTGCAGGTATTATAGACATGTAGTACTACTACTTACAGGAATCAAGAACCAGGAATCAAGAACACGTGGAACTATTCAGGAATATGAATCAAGAACAGTAGAGGAACAAGGGTGAAGAGGGGATATGGATCTCACCTTGCTGTATGTGACGTAGGCGTGGGTGCCGACCTTGCAAACGACGAATCCGAGCTGCCGGGGACGAGGACGAGGCCCTGGTGATCTCAGCCGCCAGAGGTCCACACAACCCGTATGCCCCCAAAGTTATCGCCGAACAGAAAGCTGCCTTGGATGAGGAGGGGGGCGAGGAGATGGCGAGGTTGCAGGGGTGAGAATTTGGCCGGGGATGACGAGGGGGGCGAGGAGATGGCGAGGTTGCAGTGGTGGCCGGGGAACTGCGGCGGCGGCGGCGCAACGCTAGGGTTCCATGGTCGGGGGAGGACCCTGGGATTCACTCAGATTGGATCGAACCGGTAGGTTGGGGAGGGGGAAAGTGAGGGAGTCGTGGTGGGGAGCTCGGTTTCAGCGACTCCGTGAAATTCAACTGCGAACCACTCCGCTCCGCTCTTTCGACTCCGCGGAGTTGTACCGTTCGGCGCTGCTCCGCCCGCTCCCGGAGCGGAGTTGTGGAGCGGAATGGCTCCGAACAGGTCCTTAGTCCCACCTCGCCGGATCAGAAGAACAATAGCCCCTTTAAATAAACGTTAACGAGCTTCCTTCACGTCCCGATTGAGACATCCGAGAGCTTTCGAGCCGATGATGACCGCTACTCCTTATACCTTGTTACGAAACGAGTGTCACGATGACGTAAATTGGAATGGCAAACTGAGGCTATAAATGACCCCCACCTTTTTTTTACGGCTACTACAAATCATCCGGATGATTTTTTGTCAAAAATAAGCCGCTTTGGTAGCCATCCAATTAGACGCTCCGCAACCCTGCGATCATCCGGCTCGCATGCGTAGCACCACCATCCAGCTCCCATGCGTAGCACAACGCAGCAGCTCCAATGGCACCAGTTCCGCGGCAACTCCTCGCACGCGCTCCAACGACCCCCGGGGCGCTTCACTTCACCTCCGCCGGCGTCCCGACGACGCTTCATTGCAACCCCGCCCGAGCTCCAACGACCACCGTGGGGCTTCACTGTAGCTCCGACAGCGTCCGGCGACGCTTCATTGCAACCTTGCCGGAGCTCCAATGACCCCATGGTGGCCCTTCACTGTAGCTCCGGCGACGCTTCATTGCAACCTTGCCGGAGCTCCAATGACCCCATGGCCCTTCACTGTAGCTCCGGCGGCGCTTCATTGCAACCTCGCCGGAGCTCCAACGACCCTCGTGGTGCTTCACTGCAGGTCCAGTGGTGCCCGGTGGCGCTTCATTGCAACCTCGCCGAAGCTCCAACGACCACCGCGGCGCTTAACTGCAGCTCCGACGACGCTTCATTGTAACCTCGTCGAAGCTCACTGCCTCACCACCGCGCGACTGCCCCATCAAAGCTCCACCACAGCACCCGATGGCCGCCCGTGAACCTTCACTGTAGCGCAGCGCGACACCGCCGCGGTACTGCGACAAAGCACGCGGCGGCGATGGTGAAAGCTGCAACACAGCACGACGGCACACGAGATGCTGCGACGCAGCTCGCGGTGGCAACGACGGATTTTGCAGCAGCAGCGGCACTGATTCACGTGGTGGTCGGAGGGGTCAACGTCGTGCGCGGCCATGCGCTGCTTGCTAGAGAAAAAGCGAATCGGGAGGGAGGCGTAGGAGAGTGCCGTGCTGAACTGAAGCGAGTGGACGAGGGAAGAAGGAAGAAAAACGAACTGATCCATCGCTTGACTCTTCCACGTGAGAGAAGCTCATGTCCCTCACAGGGACACGTGTCAAGCATAAGAGGCGGCTTGCGTTGTGCCAAAATCATCCGCTTGTTTTTAATCCTTTTCCTTTTTTTTGCATCGGGAGTGTCTAATTAGAGCAACTCTAACAGACCCCGCATCCCGCCCCAGCCCGCAAAACAACCGCCAAATTGCAGGTCAGGCCGGAAAATCCGCACATCAGACCGCGCATCCCGCCCAGGCCCGCAAAATTTTTTGCGGGGCGCGGCAAATCTTCTCCCCCAACCTCTATCTTCACGGACTGGGAGGCCGACCCGAGCTGAACCCCTATCCAACGGGAGGGACATTTTTGTGCGCCCTTTCCCGCTCCTCGCACCCTCCGCCACCATTGCCCCCCCTCCGCAAGCTCCGGTTCCTCCTCCCCGGTCGTTCCTCGCCACCATGGACGACCCCATGCTGTCCCCTGTCGAGGTCGCGCATGCTCCTTCGCCTCGGGCGGATCTCGTCGCCGGCCATGTTGCCCCCGCCGTCGTCGCAGAAGCACACGCCGCGCCATCCCGCAAGCGGCAGGGCAACGTGGTCGTGCAGGGCGGGAATCCGGCTGCCCCCGCCGCGATGGCCCGCGTTCCGGACGCCAATGCCGCAATGCGATCCCGGCCGGCAACGGAGAAGGCTGGCAAGGCCGCGGGCGCAAAGCGGAGGAGGGTTCCGGCTTCAAGGAAGCCACCTACTTCAACCTCTCACT
>NC_057813.1:546296121-546308454 GCF_018294505.1 Triticum aestivum | reverse complement strand
CGCCCCCGCGCGCGCAAGGAGGTGCTCCGGCGATGCCGTTCAACGGTGTCGCTCCCCCCGCGAGCGAGGTGTTCGACAAAATGGCCGGAAGGTATGCCTCTTCGGTATTGGCGATTCCCTTTCATTTTTCGCCATTAGTCTTGATAGCTCGTGACTTGTTATTATCGTTCGCTATAGCGGTGGTTCGAACAATGCAACAACCGAGTTCGTGAACTTGTTGGACACAAACGCGGTTGACATTGATCAAGCCCCTTTCGAACCATTCGAGTACAATGAAACGGAGGGCGGCGTGGATGATCATGGTTGTGCAGACGAATTGGAGGAGATCGAAGCGAAAGCGTTTGAGCAATCGCAAGCAAAAACTGGGAAAAGCCAAAGATCGAAGAACTACACGATCTTGGAAGATCAAGCTTTGATCCAAGCATGGAATGCGGTGTCTCTTGATGCATGCACGGGTACTTCTCAAACCGCCAAGAGATATTCGCAAAGGATCGAAGATCAATACTTCCACATTATGAAAAAGTATCCCAATAGGACTCCACGAACATTTCGGTCGCTTCAAGGGCGTTGAGAGAATATCAAGCCTATGTGCAGCCGTTGGGCAGCTTGCTTGGAGCAAGTACGCAATGCACCTCCAAGTGGCACCGTGGAGTCCGACTATGTGAGTTTGCTTTTCCTTTGTTCAAGTTGTGCATCATCATAATGTATCATGGGAAATGATTGCATCACTTTATTCACATTTTGTAGGACAAGATTGCTCAACATAGATACAAGGACATGGAAGCTTCGGAAGGCAGATTCTTCAAATTAGAGCATTGTTGGGAGTTGCTCCAAAAGTGCGAGAAGTGGAAGTTGATCGACAAAGAATCCCCACCAAAGAGAGGCTCACTTATAAACATGGATGAAGATGAGGATGATGATGGCCCAAGAAATTTGCACAAGCCCGATGGCGACAAGAAGACTAAAGAGAAGATAAAGAGAGAGCAAGAAGCATCGAGCTTGAGGGAGAAGATTGATGCCATGGTGCAATCAAACGAGTTGGCCGAGAAGAAGGCAAAAGAGAAGCAAGAAAAATGGCAAATGCTCATGGAAGAGGGGCTCTGCAAAGCTGCCATTGAGGAGAGAAAAGCATGAGCCTCTGAAAACAAATCGATGTCATTGTTGCTCGCCGAAGAGAAAAAGATCATGTCAATGAACCGCAATGACATGGACGATCTCACCAAAACATGGCATGGTATGGCAAGGAGAGAGATCTTGAATAGGAGAATGGTCGCCTCGGCCGGTCCGTGTTCCAGTTCCGGTGATGTGTGCGGGAGTTGGAACAAGCGACGGAGCTGGATTCGGTGGCGCCGATGAACTTCAAGATGGACTCCATGGCACGGAGTGAAGATCGACCCCCAAGATGATGCCGGACAGGGCGCAAACCTTTGCATGCCCTCTTGCGTAATGAACTTCACTTTTATTTGCGCGCAAACTGTTTATGTCATTTGAATTTGAACTTGTTTGCCAAACCCTAAGTCAAATGCGAGATTTGCAGTTTTTCTGTTTGCGGGTCGTCGCGGTGGTGCCCGAGCAGAACCCGCAGAAGCCTACGAATATACTTTTTTACGGATCCGTTTGGGGGGTCTGCATCTGTGCCAGACCGCGTCGGCCCGCAAAAGTGGTTTTGCGCGAATTGCAAACGCGTTTTGCGGGCCGGTGGGATGCGGGGTCTGCTAGAGTTGCTCTCACAGAAACACTTATCGTCAGCGGCCGACCGATGGCGCGCACCCTCAGAGATTGATGTATTGCCTTTCGCCCATCCAACATGTCATGTGTAGCCCTGCCACTGCTCCACATGATACTTTGGTAACTGGGTTTCCACCACGCAAAGTCGGCACACTCCCGCGCAATATTGCACAATCCATGAACTGTGCAGGTTCGCCTAGCCCATGACAGTTCCAACAAACAGTCAATATTAGCCCGACGATCCTCCCCAAGGAGGCCGTCGATTTTGCCAAAACGCTTCATGTCACTTCTGATGCATCCACTGTCTTGCCATTTTTTTGCCAGGGATGCCCCCTTCTTGAGCTTCTTCCGAGTCGTTGGATCAACAAGCTTGAGCTCCTCGATGTTGGTTGGACTCGACGCCCATATCTAGTTTCTTCTTTGTTGGCACAAAATTCTTTTCTTTCGCACGGTCATGTTCTTTCTCCACGTCCATCGATGCTACATGGCAGGGGCGGACCTACATTCACGCAGCCGGTATCACAAGACACCGGGTAGAAATTGCACTTATACGTGTATACTTCGTATTTGGGGCTTCGACAGTGGTAGAAAATAAACCTAGACACCGATTGGAGGATTGTCGGAGCGAGCGCGGGCGCGACCCATCTAGTTGAAGGCCCAGCCGGCTGTCAATCGCCCTTAGGGAGCAAAGAAAGCAAGCTAGCGTACTCCCTCCATCCGAAAATAATTGTCACAAAAATGGATAAAAATGGATGTATCTGGAACTAAAATATGTCTAGATACATTCATTTCTCCGACGAGTATTTCCGGACGGAGGGAGTACATGTGTATCGTGCACCTGTTCAGTTGGTGCCTGCTCGCCTCTTCCCATCACGCCGCCGCCCGTCGCCCCTTCAACAGTCGCCACACATCAGTCGCCCGCCCTGCTCTCGTCCGCTGGCTGCTGCAGATCGCTTAAAAATTGAAGGAAATAGTATGGCTCTTAGGTAAGATCGCCAATTTCTCTGAAACACATGTATATATCTCAATTTTCTTTAATTCTTTGCCAAGATTTTATGGCTAGCGTTCTCAAATTCAAGGGTATAGCAACTAAGATTTGGATTCTGCGTACAATTTTCCATTTTCCTTGCACTGCGTTCGGATGTCTGAATTAGACCCTCGAATTGGATATGGTATTGGCTACGTGCCAATTCAGGTGTTCGGATGTTTACCGAATGGAGCAACAGAATCGTGTTTGGGTTTGATACATAGCTGAAATTGCCTCCAAGCGCACTGCCCTCCCGCGATAAAGAGGTCTTTGCCTTCGATTTGGCTCGAATTGGGCGCAAAGCATACCGCTTGGACACAGTCTCGCGCGAGACCTATCCCTTTCATCCCGTGCGTGAGATGCAAGATGCTTCAGGAGCCGCCGGTGGCGCATGTATGGATCCCCACTTCATGGCCTCCTCTCTCTCCTCTTTCCGGTGGTGGCGGATCTTCAAGCCCCGGCGGATGTCGCTCCTTTCCCTGCCCTGCATAGCTCCTTCCTCTGCCCTACGAGCCGGCGCAGCCCCTGCATCTGGCATGTGTCGCTGGCGGGCGCGACCTCCACCCGCTCATCTCGCTGGCCGGCGCGCCCTCCATCCAGGCCATCTCGCTGGCTGGCGCAACCCCTCCATCTTCTTCCCATTCTCCTCTACCATCTACTTCCCCTTCCTCCTCATCTTCTTCTTCCCCTTCCCTGGATCCCCTTCTTTCTCTTCCTTTGCTTTCCCAGCCAGCCTTTTCTAAGTTCCTCCTCTTCCCTTGTTCAGTTCTTCCCTTGATGTGTTATTTTTTGCAGGTGTTGCTGGATCCCATTCTTTCTCTTCCTTTGTGCATTTGTAGAATGTTTGTTAATTTTTATTGCTATATAATCATCCAATTATGTTCACACATTGTACAGATTTTAATTTGATTCATAAAGCACAAATCAATTCCATAGTGTGTCATCTGAACAGGATTTGGTACTGAAAACTTATTATGATTCCATGGTCCAATTTCATGAGCATCCAAACATGTGAATTCATATTCATGTCATTACAGTTTCCTCCCAAAATTGGAATTAAAACCAATTCAATACGGAGGCCTACAACACAGACATTCGAACACAGCGTTAGTGATTCACATCTACTTGAAACTTTGTATTATTTGTCGACTATGCGGGAGCATTAAGACACACTGTCAAGTAAGTTTAACTTCACGAGAATAAAGTCCGATCAACAAGTTTTAATTATTGTTTCGCCCCTCCAGCATCTCCTGTGTAGCCCCGCCACTGCTCCACAAGATACTTTGGTAAATGAGTTTCCACCATGCAAAGTATAGTTGGCACACACTCCCATGCAATATTGCACAATCCATGAACTGTCGCGGTCCGCCTAGCCCACAACAGTTCCAACAAAGGGTCAACCTTAGGCCTGACGGTCCTCCCCAAGGAGCTTTTTTGCCGCCCACTTTTGGAGCTTCTTCCGCTCTCTTGCAGAGACATACGTTGGAGGGTGGTGGTGTCGTCGGATCAACAAGCTAGAGCTCCTCGATCTTGGTTGGACTCGACGTCCATATCCAGTTTCTTCTTTGTTGGCACAAAATCCTTTTCTTTCGCACGGTCATGTTCTTTCTCCAAAGTATTTTTCGAAGGGCACTCAGGTATGTCATTCAGATCATCGTCATCCTCGTGCATTCCACCGTCGCTAGATGTATGCTTGCAGGGCACGGAAGCATTACCTCGCGCCCTACCCCGGTTTGCGTCCCGTTGTCCCTCTCACAAGAGCCCTACCATCCTGGGATAATTTGCCTCGCCCAAAACTTTGGTTCCCGACACAGTTCTTCTTTCTGCCACCATCCATGATCAGTATTTGATCTCATCTTCCCCATGAACCACGTCTCCACACTCCTTGATGTGACCAAGGATGCCACTGATAGGAGTTGGGATCCTACCAGGCCTAGCCCTCAGGTTGTAGGGGTGGAAGGGAGGATGGCGAGGTGATGGGCATGAGCGGCGGCACGGCGGCGCCGTGGTCGCGCGGTGGAGGAAGAGAGGGCGCAGGGGGAGGCGGCTAGGGTTAGGGTTCTGGCTCCTGAAGGGAGCCGATCAATAGTTCTGACTTATTGCTTAATTCCAAAACATGACCCTACAAGTGTATATAATCCTCGATGAGCTAATAAAAATAAAGATAAGTTGGGCCAAGCCCCTAACTAGACGCACCATTGGGCCTCCTCCGACTATAAGTGACGCCGGTCATAACAGCCACAAACCTCACAGAAGAAACATATCTTCTCATACTTGACCGGCAGAAAAATTCTCTCTTTCCCATTCAAATTGGATGGTGCAAATCTAGTCATTGGATAGGCCATTGCAATCTTGGCCCACACCCTAACATAGTTTCCCTCATATAACCTATTAGGGTTCATACCACACTCTTAACTTCGACAATTCTCCTTCAAACTGATTAGCGATCGCCTGGGATCTTTAAAGGTTAGTAAGGTCATGGATCTGAGCCCAAACGTGAGTCCTGTCCAACAAAACATCTCTCGACCTACCCTTACCATAATATTCCTCAATGATCACCATGAGCCCCCGGAAGATTCACGACCCCTGATGCATCACCCGGTGGTTCCAGTCACTTAAGCAGAAGACTTGGACCACGAAAAGATTGTCGTCCGCCTCACAAATTTCTGGATCATTGGCGAGTCGCCAGACAAACTTCATCATGTCCTTGAAAGCTTCTGCACTAAATGGTTTCTTTTGTGTAGACCCAAGCCACCACAAGCCACCCTCCTCAGAGCCTCCTCCAAATCAATTCCTTCCTTCCCCTTCTTCCTTCTCGTCGAAGACAAGCCGAAGCCCCTGCACCCCGATGCCGCCATAGATCCAAAAATCACCGTGCTCCAAACCTACCAAGAAGCAGCAACGCCAAGGCCCGGTGGAAGGATGAGCCGGACCCTTGTTCAGCCCAAACATGCACTAAGATCGAGGGAGGACAAAGCGGATGATGACGGTGAAGTTCACGACGGTGCTAGAATCGTCGGAGTAGGTATACCAGGGTAGTTTTCGACACGTTCCCTCTTGGACCTTGTAAGTTGTGCATCAGTCTTAACCTAGTGGGCCGAATTTGCAAACCCATTAACACACAAAAACACAGAGACGAACGGAAACCAAAATCGCAACAGTTCATGGGCTGGGCCCAACCCCGCCCCTAGTTCGTAGTCCCTTCCCCACAGTTCTTCTCCAAGGAATACACAAACACAAAGGGCGCAATTGCAGCGGTGGGGGGAGGCACACCGGGATCAAAGAAAAAACATGGAGACCAAGCCGGGGAAGCACATGGCAGTGATGCTGCTTACGATCCAGAGCACGGCCGCTTGGAGCCGCCCCATGGCTGGATTCTCTCACCCTCCCCTGAGACTTCCATTTTTCCTACATGCTGGATCCTCTCACCCCAAACAAATTTAGCTAAAAATAATAATCTACTTGCATAGAAAATGTTCATGTGCTTAAAAAATCGAAAGAAGAATGTATACAAAGTAGTGTTGGGTACTTCGAGTTAGAGAAGGCTTACTGATGTGAAGACGGACCTTCCTGCAGAGCTGAATATACTGAATTCAAGAATAAAGAGGCTGAGAGAATATATACAATGACAGTGCACCTGAAACCTAGCAGCAATCAATGAGAGAATGAAATACACAAAGTAAAGAACCTAGCAACAATCAATAAGAAACACACAAAGTAAAGAACTATGCAAAACTAACTGAAACCTTGAAACCTGAAGAAAACTAATTGACTGAAGATTATGACTGAGAGTCTGTTCGGTTCCTCTGCGCTCCCGGAGTGAAGCAGGCTGCAGCTCATTTTGACGGAGCGGCTAAAACCGAGCTCCACAGCTGGAGCGAAGTGGAGAGATTCCGAACAGGTCTGAATATAACTAAGAACACTGGAAAAACACGGATGACAAAATAACGAAAATCAACCAGATAATGAACTTCAACTGCTAAATGACCACTATTTACCATTATTGAACTGAATGGAATGCCCAATAAATGGCCTTGCATCCGTATACCTAAACAGAGAGTGTGTCCGTGCATCCGTATATTTTATTTACTTTTCGTAGTCCAACAATTTTCTGTGAATTAGTGTATCTGCTGCATACATGAGAACTTATCTATCAAGCTACCGACAAACATTGCTACAGCGGGTTTGTCATAAGACCATTCGCGTGATCTATCAGCATCGGATGCACCTGCTAACCTTCCCATAGCATGAAAATTGCGCATTGGCTACAGAAATTTTGTGATAATTCTGTATGGTATATTGGTATGAAGTGGTTAAAACTTAAAACAATGGACAACAATATTGTGCGAAAGCAACATACTGGCCGTCCGTACCAAGATGGCCTTTGATCAAGATAGAACGCTTGTATAGTATGACCTAAAATTTAGACATTTTGGCGGACGCTCTTTTCATGTTCTACAGAAGGGAACACACTGTAGGTGAACATTGGAAAAATTTCTAGTTCAGGGACGACTGGTTAATGCCTCTAGTGCCAACAAGGATAGCTGCAATTCTAAGCATGATGCTGGCTTACATGTTAATGGTTTGTCTGAAGAGAACCATAAAGATGCATCACCTCAAAAAGAAGCAAGTAACTGCTGTCTCCATTCTGGCAATGCTATGCATATAAAGTACTACAGTTTCGGTCAAACAGCAGCATCGGCCACTGGAGAGTTAAAGCACAAGCTTTCAGAGAATGAGGAAGAAAGAAGCATGGCCCGGATGCAGTTTCTTTTCGGCTAAAAACAATATATGTAAGAAATATGTTAATGTTTTTGCACTGACTGGTCAAAAGTTATCTGTGGAGCTCCTAAAGGAAAAATGTGGCTGGTGCAGCTCCTGCCAAATCAGTGGTGGTAGTGATTGCATTTTCAGATTTAAACTGATGGCAAGTGTATGGAGAGTCCTAAGCATGGTTTTCGAGTCGCGACTCATCTGGTCGCTCTGGGGTAGCGAATCGGAAAAAGTCGAGCCTGCAGTTGCGACTAGTCACGACTCGTGACTCGAGTCGACATTTTTTTGCGACTCACCGACTAGTCGACGACTAGTCACGCGACTCGAAAACCATGGTCCTAGGCCATGTGTTGTTGGTCCTTTGTCAGAAAAGAACAAGTCATACTGTCCTTGCTACACATAGCATGTTGTCGATTGAAAAACGCCTGAATTGTTTGCTGTCTGATCCATGGCAAAATCCACAATATAGCATGTATTTGTGTAAGGCAGTTCTGATGGCTTCAGATGTATCATCACTAAAGCAGCCTCTTCTCACGGTATAACTTTTTGAACGCTTTGTCCTTATTAAAGGCTTTATTTAATCTGCATGTACCAAACTCTCACATGATTATCTCCCAATACTCTGCAGTTAGAGTCCATCTGCGACGTGTTGCCTTCTCAGGAGAATGGCAAAATCCAGCAGACTTTGTTGAAGTTGTTGGTTTTGCAGCTCATATCTTGGTTCGTACATCTAATAAGTCTGCAGGTTATGCAATTGCTAGAAAGCCAGGGAGGAAGATTACTTTTTTAGAAGCGAATATGGTAACAAAGATTACTTGGTGTATGAATGAAAGAGCAACTACTGGCATACCCATTGTGTTCATCGTTATACTGTGATGTAGGGTGCTATGTTCCTTATGCAGAAGATCTTTCCTAGTGGTTTTCTCATTATCTTCGTCACCAAACAAAAATAAAATAAAATAAATATTAAAAGGATGGCAATATTCAGTTTCAAATAGAATATGTTTACCTATAAGAATTGAGGTTTCGGATGTGCAGACTACCCATGCAGCTCACTGTACGTGCACAATTGGACTGTTTGGAAGTACCTATCTCACTCATGGGATTTTTTGCAATCGAAATTAGTAAGCCCTAACTTAGTGTCAGGAAATGCAGAGCACCACATGCTCGTTTCTTTCAACAAAGCATGCTATTACCAATCAAACGTACAGATGCAAAGCCTTTGAATAGTTAGAAGCATTAATCAAATATAATCGCACCACAAATTTGTCAATACCATAAGCAGTACTACCGAAGTTTGCTCAGGAACTTCCAATTGGAGCAATATTCGACAACTTTTTAAGATGATAAAACTCTTCTGTCAGCCAAGCAACCTCTATGCTTACTATAAATCATAATCCACTTAAATCGTCTGTGTGTTGGATCCATTATGTAGCATTCTAATAAGTTCTAGTTGATTCGTGTTGGTAAAAGCTTGCACACATCATATTTAAAATTAGTGAAAAGCACAAGTACTTCACATTCAGTCTTGAAACGAAGGAAATAACATCATATTTGAAACGATGAAAAAGATGTTGCACTCTTTCTAGGAAAAGATGTATATTAAGCCACTAACTTATTAGCGTTGAATGCAGCAAAACATGGATTTTCAAGCCTTCAGAGCCAAATGGAAGTGATTAAAAGACAAAACCTTTGCAAGTAAAGCTGTCCCTGTTCCCCATACAGTATGACTCCCTTCGGCGGCCTGAATCCAATGTCCTCATATAGCTCAGGAAGTTCAGCAGCTTCTTTGATCTCTTGAATTTGAGCATCTAAACCATCCATGTCAGCACAACACTCCAAAGGTGTCATTTTAATTTTCATGACAAAAACCATAGGAACAACTTCATCTTGCCAAATTTCAACCACAGAGAGAACCTGAGAAAAAGACGGGTAAAGTTCAATAAATGAATACTCCAATGCAGAATTGAAATTCATCACATCAAACAGATACTCCGATGGCCTAATTTAACCAGTCCTCTCTCTGAGTAAATAAATAAATAAGCCGCAAAAAGAATATGAGAGCTGAAGACTTAAATGCAGATTTTGAAGAAAAAGGGCTAAACCACAACAAGTACAGTAACACGCACGTGTTTGAAGCAAGATGCTGGCCTAATCTAATCTGTCCTCTCTAGTTGGGTAGAGATGCCTCATAATTTTCTGAACTCCAATTTAGGTACTCCCTCCGATCCATATTACTTGTCGCTCACTTATTACAACTTTGCCTCAGATAATGTGAAACCGCAGTTAACTAGCTCCCCACTTCCCCAAGCAGCTGTGATGGACTTGAACGACATATCAAGCAACTCTGAGCAACATTGATTGTTTCAGTATTAGTGGAGAGAAGATAAAAATATATGAACATGTTAACAATTTTAAATTTTGACACAGTTATGCAACACATAAATTTACACCATATTACAACAAAGATCCATATTTTCTGATTCTAATCTGATTGAGTAGCAAAAAGAAGCATGGTGTAGCACAAATACAAATACGCATGATGATGCACGGAAAAGGATTAAAGGATGGGGTGACCTTGAATGACGACGGCGGTGAGGAAAGGTGCTGGAGCGGCGGGCGTACTGCTCCGAGAATTTGTCCGGGCCTTCTCCATGGGCTGGCTACTGCAGAAAGAAACCACCTCGGAGATGGTCGCCGGGACGCCGAGCCGCTAGGGTTTGGCGGAAGCGATGCCAGAGAGGGAGTCCACGGCCCTTGGTGGCTCGCGTCGGCGCCGTCGCAGGATCTGGCCGGCATCGCCACCACCGGATCAAGCCGGAATGACTCCTCCCGTCGAAAAAAATCGATCTTTTCCAAGGGAGTACAGGACGGGGATGGCGGAGCTTTGAGAAGGGGGCGGAGGCTGCTGCGAGGAGAGAAGGAATCGGGGGCAGAGGAGGATGAGGTAATTGCGGACGGATAAAAAAAAATTGGAATGGCAATTTATTTATAAGGCCTCCTTAGCGAGAAATGCAAGATATTCGACTCCAGATTCGAACTCTGTTTGGAGGATGAGGTAATTGATTCGAACTCCAGATTCGATCTCCGACCGCAACCATTGGGCTACTCCCCCTTTCTCGCTTATTGCGCTTCAGTCCGCCTTTAATGACTTGCGCCTGTTATAGAAAAGGCAACCATTGGGCTACTCCCATTTTTCTAATTTGAGATTTTTTTTGAAAAAGGGCACATATTTCGTAGTGTTGAACATATTATAGAAAAGGCAAACAAATACTGAAAATTCGGAGTTCTATTAAAAGCCAAACATTTATTTATTTTTTAAAAAAGAAAAACACGAATAACTTTATGAAACGCAAAAACATTTTTTTCAAACATGATTTTTTTTGAAAATGCGAACACATTTTTAAAGGAAGAAATTTTTTCTAAAATTTCAACAAAAGCATTTTTTGAAATCATGAATATTTATTGAAAATCATGAACATATTTTAACACCCGAACATTTTTCGAAAATTTTGAATAAAAAGCATTTGCAACATTTATGAAAAGAGGAACATTTTCTAAAAATCACGAACATTTTTAGAAACTAAGAATATTTTTTCAAAAACAACCTTCTCTAAATTTGGAACATTTTCTTAAAGGCAAGAACGTTTTTTCTAAATTTAAGAACATTTTTCGAACATGAACTTAGTTTAAAAAAGATAAAATAACCTTGAAAAGGAAAAAAGAAACAGAAAAACGAAAAAAAAAGAAAAGGAAAGGAAAAGAAACAGAAACAAAAACAAAAAAAAGAAACAGAAAACCAGTAAAAGAAAAAAACAGTTCAGGGAACCTTCTAGAAGTTTCTCTCCCGAAGGGGGCTGATTAGGGGCAAGGGCAATAAGGTCATTTTCACAGTGTCAAGCCATAGTGAAAATGACATGAACAGAACGAGTTCGACAAGACAAAGATGTGGGCGTTGGAATCACCTCAATCGGAGTTACGAGTGAAAAGTTGTGGCCGTTCACTTTTTAGGCAGAAAAGGGGCTAAACAGTGAACGTTCAGATATAACCACTTCGGCCGGCTGAGCTGAAAAAGAGAAAACGCATTTCGAGGATTACGCCTTCAGAACAGAGGAAACGTACTTCCAGCCGAAGCAAAACCATAATACGCTTTCGCGATTGGAAAACGCGTTTCTGTTAATACGGTTCCACTTAAAGTGGTCAACGGGGCCACCAGGTAAGCGCGTGAGTGACTTACATGCGGGGCCCGCCGGGCTTATCTCTCTCCTCCCGCTCCCTTTCTTCAAGCTCGCGACAGAGAACAGAGGCGGGGGAAGGCTCGGCCGGCGACTGGCCTGGCTGGCTCCGGCCGCCTACGCCGTGGGGAGGGCGCTGACGAGCGAGACTTGGAACACTGCGTCCATCCAGAGGGGGATCAGGCGCCGGGGAGGGACGGGACTGCGGCGCCGCGCGGCAACAGAAAACAGGGGAGGCGGCGGCCGATCTTGGGGACGGCGGCCTGAGGCACTCCGGAGAAGAACGGAGGGGCTGGGGAGGGTCTCCGGAGTGTCGGTGATCTACTGGTGAGGAGTAAAGGTGCAGGGGAGGCTCGGGTCGGCCGAATTTGAGCGGAGCACCGCGGCGAGGCTTCGGCCATGGGAGGGCAGGAGAGCTTATTGAGCTCGTTTGAGAGGCTGGGGAGGGGTAGTGCGGCTGGTGGTGAGCTCGAGGGGTCTCGCGGCTTTCTTATATAGGCGGGGCAAGGGAGGCCGAGCCGGTCGCCGCCGTGCACGTTCGGCCAAGGCCCTGGCGATGCACATCGGTCA
>NC_057813.1:546276180-546295672 GCF_018294505.1 Triticum aestivum | reverse complement strand
AGCTCTGACAGAGAAGCTGCCGGAGGGGGAGATAGATCCAGAGAGAAGGCGACGGCACGGGGAACCTGTTGGGCATGTGTAACGCCCACGATGCGGCTATATCTCCAACGTGTCGAAGCACGACTTAGAGACCTAACCGCATGGTGGTTTTGTCACAAAAGGGGTAATCTTCACACAATCCCGTGTGCTGAATAAGAAAGGGATAAAGAGTTGGCTTACACTCGCCACTTCACACAAATAACAAGTAAACATAAATCATCCGGAGTACAATCAAGGTCCGACTACGGAACCAAAATAAAAGAAGACAACCCCAAATGCTAGATCCTCGATCGTCCCAAACTGGGCACCACTACTGATCAACCGGAAACGAAACATAGAAACGATCAAAGGTCCTCCTCGAGCTCCCACTGGAGCCCGGTTGTGTCACCTGCACTGGTATCATCGGCACCTGCAACTGTTTGGAAGTAACCGTGAGTCACGAGGACTCAGCAATCTCACACCCGCGAGATCAAGACTATTTAAGCTTATGGGTAGGAGAAGGTAGTGAGGTGGAGCTGCAGCAAGCACTAAGCATATATGGTGGCTAACATACACAAATAAGAGCGAGAAGAGAAGCAACGCAACGGTTGAGAAGCTAGAAGTGATCCTGAAACTACTTACGTTCATACATAACACAAGACCGTGTTCACTTTCCGGACTCCGTCGAGAAGAGACCATCACGGCTACACACGCGGTTGATGTATTTTAGTTAAGTCAAGTGTCAAGTTCTCTACAACCGGACATTAACAAATTCACATCTGCCACATAACCGCGAGTACGATTTTCGAAAGTTTATACCCTGCAGAGGTGTCCCAACTTAGCCCATCACAAGCTCTCACGGTCAACGAAGAATATTCCTTCTCCCAGGAAGACCTGATCAGGCTCGGAATCCCGGTTACAAGACTTTTCGATAATGGTAAAACAAGACCAGCAAAGCCACCCGATGTGCCGACAATCCCGATGGGAGTCGCACGTATCTCGTTCTCAGGGCAACACCGGATCAAACAGGCTATGAGTAAAACCAGACCTCGAGTTTCCCCGAGGTGGCCCCGCAGGCAGCTCGGTTCGGACCAACACTTAGAGAAGCACTGGACCAAGGGGGTTAAAATAAAGATGGCCCTCGGGTTAATTACTCCCAAGGGAAAGGTAATAGGTTGTTAGGCAAATGTAAAAACCAAGGTTGGGCCTTGCTGGAGGAGTTTTATTCAAAGCGAACTGTCAAGGGGTTCCCATAACACCCAACCGCGTAAGGAACGCAAAATCAAGGAACATAACACCGGTATGACGGAAACTAGGGCGGCAAGAGTGAAACAAAACACCAGGCAAAAGGTCGAGCCTTGCACCCTTTACCAAGTATATAGATGCATTAATTTAAATAAGAGATATTGTGATATCCCAACATAAACATGTTCCAACATGGAGCAATCTTCAACTTCACCTGCAACTAACATCGCTATAAGAGGGGCTGAGGAAAAGCGGTAACATAGCCAAACAAAGGTTTGCTAGGCAGGATGGTTAGAGGCTTGACATGGCAATATGGGAGGCATGATAAACAAGTGGTAGGTAGTGCAAGCATGGCAATAGAGCGAACAACTAGCAAGCAAAGATAAAAGTGATTTCGAGGGTATGGTCATCTTGCCTGAGATCTCGCAAGGAAGAAGAACGAGTCCAAGAAGTAGATGGCCCAAAGTAGTCGAACGAATCCTCACAACTCCGGAACGAAATCGAAGCTAACAAGAGAAGCAACCCGGAAAGAAGCAAGCAACATAGTAAACAACCATCACATAAACATGGCATGATGCACAACCAAGGATGATGCATGTCCGGTTTAATGAGGCATGGCATGGCAAAGTTGTCGGCGTTCTGGGAACGGGGGTCCCCAGACTTGCCTGCCTACGGCCCACAGCGAGGCTAAGCAGCAGGCCATACGGCCCATCTTCATCAACAAGGTATTCAAGACCCTCGCGAGGGTCCAAGCCTCACGAGGCGGACGACGCAAGACCTCCTCTGGAGTGGCCTGGCCAGGCAGGCTCACGAGGAGCGAAGATATCAAGGCGGGGTAAACCTCACGAGGCTCTCGTGACGTGAGCCATGACGGACGGTGCCAGGCAGGTGCCAGGCGGGCGACAGTGTGCGCAGCATCCTTATTTCCTCTTTGGTGCTAAGGAGGCAAGCGCAGGCGAAGAGTACCAAGGCATCAGGCAAAGGTTGCCATATTGGTGCAACAAGACCAAGACCAGTAGGATGGCAAGGCGGAGGTCATCGTGGAGCCCAAGACGGCGTCACCCTAGAGCTTTTCGCAAGCGAAGACCGCTTTTGTCAGGATAGCTTGTACTAGCTATCCCCCTTCAAATTTGCCCGCCGTTGTTGGCTCCCTTCCCGCTCGATATTTGGGAAGAGGACCAGGGCCGCTATAAGTAGAGCTAGCCACCATAGTAGGAGGCATCGAATCCTCACACCACAAGTTCACAAGCACAAGAACACCTCAACCTCAGGAGGCTGTTCCTCCCTTATACTGTTCATCATCAACCCAAGAGGCAATCCACCACCACCACACTGGAGTAAGGTATTACACCACATCGGTGGCCCTAACCAGTATAAACCCCGTGTCTTTCTGTGTTGCGAGTTCATCGAGTTCGTCCGCAAGATCTTAGTGAGCTAGAGCGTAGATCAGTAGAAGGGAAAGACTTCGCGCGCACCTCAGTGTTCGAACCTTAAGGGTTTGCAGGAACCCCACATCCGTCATTTGGCGCGCCAGGTAGGGGTGCGCCGGAGCTTCTTCTCCGCCAATCAGCTCTCCGATGTTCACCGGCTACGATGTCAGGCGACCCAAGGGCCGGCTCCGACCGCTGGGCAGCCTGGCCGGCCCGGACGGCGTCGCCTGCCCATGGAGGTCTCGACCCCGCACCCCAAGCGGCACAAGCACCACCAGGCTCCGTCGGGCGCGGAAAACGCGGTCAGGCGTCATCCACCCTCACCCCGCGGCAAGTACGGGCTGTGGCGAGAGCAGCGAGCCACGCCGCGGCAACAGCGCCACACTCACGTCGGGAGCAAGCGAATATGCAGGCGACACTCACGGTGGCAAGGGAGCTACTGCGATGTAGGCTGATGGAGAGCGGCCGAGACATGTTACTTGAGCGTGTTGCTGAGCTGCTGGATGCAGCGGCGTCAGGAGCTCCACCCTTCTGCTATCGACTCCCCCCCCCCAGGCCACTGCAGGGTCGCGCGGCGAGCCTCACTACATCCGCGCGCCATCAACAGCGCACAGGGACTTCATCAACATCAGCATGACCGGCGGCGTAGGGGCCTCCAGCCTCCCCATGCCGCCCTCGACGAGCGCAAGCATCACCCCCCATGTGTTGGGGAACGTAGCAGAAATTCAAAATTTTCTACGCATCACCAAGATCAATCTATGGAGAGACTAGCAACGAGAGAGAGGGGAGTGCATCTTCATACCCTTGAAGATCGCGATGCGGAAGCGTTACAAGAACGCGGTTGGTAGAGTCGTACTCGCAGCGATTCAGATCGCAGTCGATTCCGATCTAAGCGCCGAACGGACGACGCCTCCGCGTTCAACACATGTACGGTTGGGAGAGACGTCTCCTTGTAGGACCTTGAAGTATGTCTAGAGGGGGGGGGGTGATTAGACTACTTGACCAATTAAAAACTTAACTTTTTCCCAATTTTAGACTTTGGCAGATTTTAGCTATCTTTAAGCAAGTCAAGCAATCTTCACGCAATTCAAGCAAGCATGAAAAGAGTATATAGGCAGCGGAAAATAAAGCATGCAACTTGCAAGAATGTAAAGGGAAGGATTTGGAGAAATCGAACGCAATTGGAGACACGGATGTTTTTGTCGTGGTTCCGATAGGTGGTGCTATCGTACATCCACGTTGATGGAGACTTCAACCCACGAAGGGTAATGGTTGCGCGAGTCCACGGAGGGCTCCACCCACGAAGGGTCCACGAAGAAGCAAGCTTGCCTATCACACCATGGCCGTCGCCCACGAAGGACTTGCCTCACTAGCGGTAGATCTTCACGAAGTAGGCGATCTCCTTGCCCTTACAAACTCCTTGGTTCAACTCCACAATCTTGTCGGAGGCTCCCAAGTGACACCTAGCCAATCTAGGAGACACCACTCTCCAAGAAGTAACAAATGGTGTGTTGATGATGAACTCCTTGCTCTTGTGCTTCAAATGATAGTCTCCCCAACACTCAACTCTCTCTCACAGGATTTGGATTTGGTGGAAAGAAGATTTGAGTGGAAAGCAACTTGGGGAAGGCTAGAGATCAAGATTCTTGTGGTTGGAATGGAATATCTTGGCCTCAACACATGAGTAGGTGGTTCTCTCTCAGAACTGGTAAGTTGGAAGTGTAGGTTTGTTCTGATGGCTCTCTCCACGAATGAAGAGGAGGTGGAGGGGTATATATAGCCTCCACACAAAATCTAACCGTTACACACAATTTACCAAACTCGGTGGGACCGAATCATCAAACTCGGTCGGACCGATTTAGTAAACCTAGTGACCGATAGGGTTTTCGGTGGGACCGATATGCAACTCGGTAGGACCGATATGATTAGGGTTAGGGCATAACGTAATCTCGGTGAGACCGATTACACAAACTCGGTGAGACCGATTTTGGTAATTAGCTAACAAGAGAGTTGGTCAGGTAAACTCGGTGGGACCGATTCGCTCTTTCGGTGAGACCGAAAAGTTACCAAAGGGAAACAGAGAGTTTGCATTGTAATCTCGGTGGGACCGATCGCTCACTTCGGTTAGACCAAAATGTTAGGAAGGGAAACAGAGAGATTACAATCCCATCTTGGTGAGACCGAGATCCCTATCGGTGAGACCGATTTGCCTAGGGTTTGTGGCAGTGGCTATGACATTTGAACTCGGTGACGCCGGATAGAAAGAATCGGTAGGGCCGAGTTGGACTTTAGGTTTAGCTCATATGTTGATGTGAGAAAGTAGTGGAGGGTTTTGGAGCATATCAGTAAGCACATGAAGCAAGAGGCTCATTAAGAAACACCTCATCCCTCCTTGATAGTATTGGCTTTTCCTATAGACTCAATGTGATCTTGGATCACTAAAATGTAAAATGTAGAGTCTTGAGCTTTTGAGCTTGAGCCAATCCTTTGTCCTTGATATTTTGAGGGATCCACTTTCATCATCCATGCCATGCCATTCATTGAGCTTTCCTGAAATATTTGTCTTGGAATAGCATTAGCTCAATGAGCTATATGTTGTTATGAATTACGAAAACCACCTAGGGATAGTTGCACTTTCAATCTCCCCCTTTTTGGTAATTGATGAGAACATATAGATCAAAGCTTGGACAAATGATAATAAGATTGAAAAACATCGTCGCTTTGAGAAGTATGTGATAAGCAAGAGCTCCCCCTAAATTTGTGGATATATTAAGATTTTCTTTGGACTGCAAATGCACAAGGAATTAGGCTCATGGGTTATTGAGGGAGTCCTGGATTAGGGAGTGTCCGGATGGCTGGACTATGACCTTTGGCCGGACTCCTGGATTATGAAGATACAAGATTGAAGACTTTGTCCCGTGTCCGGATGGGACTTTCCTTGGCGTGGAAGGCAAGCTTGGCGATACGGATATGTAGATATCCTTCCGTTGTAACCGACTCTGTGTAACCCTAACCCTCTCCGGTGTCTATATAAACCGGAGGGTTTTAGTCCGTGGGACGAACAACAATCATACCATAGGCTAGCTTTTAGGGTTTAGCCTCTCTGATCTCGTGGTAGATCTACTCTTGTACTACCCATATCATCAATATCAATCTAGCAGGAGTAGGGTTTTACCTCCATCGAGAGGGCCCGAACCTGGGTAAAAACATCGTGTTCCTTGTCTCCTGTTACCATCCGCCTAGACGCACAGTTCGGGACCCCCTACCCGAGATCCACCGATTTTGACACCGACATTGGTGCTTTCATTGAGAGTTCCTTTGTGTCGTCATCTTTAGGCCCGATGGCTCCTCCAATCATCAACAACGATGTGCTCCAGGGTGAGACTTTTCTCCCTGGACAGATCTTCGTATTCGGCGGCTTTGCACTGCGGGCCAATTCGCTTGGCCATCTGGAGCAGATTGAAAGCTACGCTCCTGGCCATCAGGTCAGATTTGGAAGTTTGAACTACACGGTCGACGTCCGCGGAGACTTGATCTTCGACGGGTTCGAGCCACAGCCAAGCGCGCCACACTGTTACGTTGGGCATGATCTAGCTCTGCCGCCGAACAGTGTCCTGGAGGCCGCGCCAGTGTCCGCTCCGACCCTTAGCTCGGAGCCGACTGCGCCTATCGAGGACAGGTGGCTGGACACCGCCTCGGGGGCTGCAATCTATACGACGATCAAGCCGAACACCATACCTGTCCTTTGCGAAGCTCGTGACTCCAAGGTGCCGGACTCCCCTCCGGACTCCGAGCCTTCCGCGACCCCGCGATTGGGTGCCGATCATGGAATTCACTGCCGCGAACATCTTTCAGCACTCGCCCTTTGGCGACATCCTGAATTCACTAAAGTCTCTCTCTTTATCAGGAGAGCCCTGGCCGGATTATGGTCAGGAAGGTTGGGATGCGGACAACGAAGAAATTCAAAGCCCACCCACCACCCACTTCGTAGCCACTGTCGATGATTTAACCGACATGCTCGACTTCGACTCCGAAGACATCGACGGTATGGACGACGATGCAGGAGACGACCAAGAACCAGCGCCCACAGGGCACTGGAAGGCCACCTCGTCATACGACATATACATGGTGGACATCCCAAAAGATGGGAACGGCGATGGAACAGCGGAGGATGACCCCTCCAAGAAATAGCCTAAGCGCCGTCGTCAGCGGCGCTGCTCTAAATCCCGCCACAGCAAAAATGGTGATTCTGGCACGGGGGACAACAACACCCTGGAAAGTGCCGAAGACAACCCCCTCCAGGAGGATTCAGCACAGGAGGATGGAGAAGCCAGCCCTCATGAGAGAGCGGCAGAAAGAGACGTAAAGGACGATAATTACATGCCTCCCTCTGAAGATGAGGCAAGCCTCGACAACGACGAATTCGTCGTGCCCGAGGATCCCGTCGAACAAGAGCGTTTCAAACGCAGGCTTATAGCCACGGCAAGCAGCCTCAAGAAAAAGCAGCAATAGCTTAGAGCCGACCAAGACTTGCTAGCTGACAGATGGACTGAAGTCCTTGCGGCCGAAGAGTATGAACTCGAGCGCCCCTCCAAGAGCTACCCAAAACGCAGGCTACTACCCCGATTAGAGGAGGAAGCACCCAAACCTACATCACCAGCGCATGATACGGCTGAACGACCACCTCGTGGCTGCGACAGAGAGGCCTCTCGGCCCTCAACCCAAGCCGCACCCCGGCGACGCTCAAAAAATACCAAGGCACGGGGAAAGGCGCCAGACCTGCGAGATATATTGGAGGACAAGGCAAGGCAAACAAGATCGATCTACGGATCGCGTGGGCGCCCCATGACACATGACGATAACCGTCAAGCCGGATATGGCAACTCCGGCCGGGCCGAACATAGTAGACAAAGCTCATTCGAGCTGCGTCGTGATGTAGCCCAATACAGAGGCGCCGCACACCCACTATGCTTCACAGATGAAGTGATGGATCATCAAATCCCTGAGGGTTTCAAACCCGTAAACATTGAATCATACGATGGCACAACAGATCATGTGGTTTGGATCGAGGACTATCTCCTTCACATCCACATGGCCCGCGGTGATGATCTACACGCCATCAAATACCTCCCACTCAAGCTTAAAGGACCAGCCCGGCATTGGCTTAACAGCTTGCCAGCAGAGTCAATTGGTTGTTGGGAAGACCTGGAAGCCGCATTCCTCGACAATTTCCAGGGCACATATGTGCGACCACCGGACGCCGATGACCTAAGCCACATAATTCAGCAGCCATAGGAATCGGCCAGACAATTCTGGACATGGTTCCTAACCAAGAAAAATCAAATCGTCGACTGTCCGGATGCAGAGGCCCTCGCAGCCTTCAAACACAACATCCGCGACGAGTGGCTTGCCCGGCACCTGGGACAGGAAAAGCCGAAATCCATGGCAGCCCTCACAACACTCATGACCCGCTTTTGCGCGGGAGAGGACAGCTGGCTAGCTCGTAGTAACAACATGACCAAGAGCCCTGGTAATTCGGATACCAAGGACAACAATGGCAGGTCATGTCGCAACAAGCACAAGCACCGCATTAACGGCGATAATGCTGAGGATACGATAGTCAATGCCGGATTCAGAGGTTCCAAACCCGGTCAGCGGAAAAAGCCATTTAAAAGAAATACTCCGGGCCCGTCCAATTTGGACCGAATACTCAATCGCTCGTGCCAGATACACGGCACCCCCGAAAAACCAGCCAACCACACCAACAGGGATTGTTGGGTGTTCAAGCAGGCAGGCAGGTTAAATGCCGAAAACAATGACAAGGGGCTGCATAGCGATGACGAGGAGGAGCCCCTGCCGCCGAACAATAGAGGACAGAAGGGCTTCCCCCACAAGTGCGGACGGTTAACATGATATATGCAACCCACATAACCAAAAGGGAGCGGAAGCGTGCACTAAGGGACGTATATGCGATGTAGCCAGTCGCCCCAAAGTTCAACCCGTGGTCTTCCTGCCCATTCACTTTTGATCGAAGGGACCACCCCACTAGCATCCGCCATGGCGGATTCGTCGCATTGGTTCTAGACCCAATCATTGACGGATTTCACCTCACTAGAGTCCTAATGGACGGCGGCAGCAGCCTGAACCTGCTTTATTAGGATACAGTGCACAAAATGGGCATAAACCCAAACCCACGAAGACGACCTTTAAAGGCGTCATACCAGGTGTAGAGGCCAACTGTACAGGCTCAGTTACACTTGAAGTGGTCTTCGGATCCCCGGATAACTTCCGAAGTGAGGAGTTAATCTTCGACATAGTCCCGTTTCGCAGTGTCTATCACGCACTGCTTGGACGAACCGCATTCGCAAAGTTCAATGCGGTGCCGCACTATGCATACCTCAAGCTCAAGATGCCGGGCCCTCGAGGAGTCATTACGGTCAATGGAAACACCGAACGCTCTCTCCGGACGGAGGAGCATACGGCGGCCCTCGCGGCGGAGGTACAAAGCAGCCTGTCAAGGCAATTCTCCGGTCCGGCCATTAAACGTCCGGATACCGTCAAGCACGCCCGGAGTAACCCACAACCAGACCTCCTGGCATGTTTCGAGCACGCTAGCAATGCAGCCCTAACCCCAGCCCTCACGAAATTGCGAAACCAGTACTGCGCGTACATAACTACGCTCTGGAAATACCATGGGCATAGGAGGAGGGGCACAACAATGACATGCACAGAATGCAGCTCAACCGCACCAGGGGCTCCCGATTGTGTCATCCTTTTTTTTAGGACTCCGTTCTCACGAAGCCCTACCGGCAGTAGAATCGCCGAACACACGATGCAACAGCCAGGGAAGCAGGAAGATACGTCGAGTGTCCAGGTGGTCTATATTACGAGCAGTATACCTATTTTACATACCATCCCGCAGCTTACCCCTGGAGGGGGACATGTTAAAGTCCCGTCCCTTGCTTATCGCACTATTTGTATCGTTCTGCTCTTACTGCAGCCCTTTTGAATAAACAATACATAGCTTCTGCCTATTATTGAATTCCTTTTTATATATATATTTGTTCAGTTATGACATGGTGCAACCGTACATCTTGGTACGGGCAATACACCAGGGGCTTAAGTACCCCACAATATGGTGTGATAAGTCCAAACACTTTCACAAGTGCAGCACCCCGAACTTATAGCATTATATGCATCGGCTCCGAGTCATGTCTTGGGTCAATAGTTGGGTTTGCTTGGCTCCCATGTTTTGGTACCTTATGTTCCGTTATATCGGCTAAGGTAGCGCTGGGAGAACCACTACGATTGTGCCCCGGTTGAGCTGGGTTAAGCACCTCAGTGGAGAAAGCTAAAACTGACCGTCATGATAGGGCGAGAGCCGGTCGCTGTTCGAGAGGTTTTTGAGTCCCTAAAGACTTATGCCGCTTAGAGCGAGGAGTCGGCATTGTCCGGCCTAGGCGTGGATAGCGCCCCGAACTCGGTCTTCCGAATACCAGGGGCTTCGCCAAAATTTAAAATTATAGAATTCTATGGCTAAGTGAGAGTGTTCAAGCATTATAGTCCGGTTGCCTCGTGCGTTGCTTTGAGCGCCTCCCTCGAAGGACCCAAGAATGGGAACAAGAGCGCTCAAGTTTATCCCGAACACCCCAGCACTCGTGGCATGGGGGCTGAAGCCGACGACTCGCCATCTCTCAAATTTAATAAACGGCCGCACAGAAGGTAATATTTTAAATTCAAAAGTGTTTCTTAGCGCATATCAACAAGTTTTCAGCGTACAAGATAACAAATGCGAGTCTACTAAAAAATTATATCTTTGGAGCATTCACCCGCTATGAGGCGGGCACCCTTCAGGACGCCCTCATAATACATTTCAGGCTTGCGATGCTCCTTGCCCGGTGGTGGTCCGTCCTTCACAAGCTTCTCAGCGTCCATCTTGCCCAGTGCACCTTAGCACAGGCAAGGGCCCTACGGGCACCTTCGATGCAGAAGGAGCACTTGATACTTCAAGCCTTGGACAGACATCCACCAGCCGCCTTACCAGCCCGAAGTAGCTTCCAGGCATGGCCTCCCCGGGCCACAACCGGACTGCGAGACCCTTCATGGCCTGTTCGGCCACCTTATGGAGATCGACCAGCTGCTTCAGCTGGTCGCTCAAGGGCACCGGGTGTCCGGCCTCAGCATACTGAGACCAGAACACCTTCTCCGTCGAGCTTCCCTCCTCGGCTCGGTAGAAAGCGGCAACATCAGACACACTGCAGGGCAGATCTGTGAATGCTCCTGGAGAGCTCCGGATTCAGGTAAGTAACAGATAATTCACTTTCACATGCTTGCTTTGCATAAAGAATGCCTTACCCGCCGCTATCTTCTTCATCGCCTCAATTTCCTGGAGGGCTTTTTGGGTTTCGGCCTTAGCGGCTTTGGCGCTCTCAAGGGCCGAGGCGAGCTCGGACTCTCGAGTCTTTGAGTCACGCTCCAAACTCTCGTGTTTTTCCATGAGAGCTTGGAGCTCTTGCCGCACCTCCGCCACCCGCGCCTCCTGCTTCTCTCGCTCGGTGCGCTTCGCGGCCACATTACTTTCGGCCTTGGACACCGCTTCCTTCAGGGTCGCCACCTCGTTCGTGGCCCCTGCAATATTCACGTTATTCCTGTCATTTTTGGCAACCACGCCTTTATATATATATATACTTACATAAGGTATTACTTACCTTCCTTGTCTTCGAGCTGCTTCTTGGCAAGGCCGAGCTCGTTCTCGGACCGCTCGAGGCCCTGCTTCAATTCATTGACCTCCGCAGTCAGTGCGGCAGAGGTCAGCAGCACAGCCTGCATTCCCATATTGACACATTTATGTTAGACTCCTGCGTATATCTTTTTGATCCTCAGTTCGGCTTTTCTTTCCGAACACCAAACTGAGCATCAGGGGCTACTGTCTATGTGGTCATATTTTTACATATTTTAAATACGTACCTCAAAGCCTGTTAGAAGGCTGGCACAGGCTTCGGTCAGCCCGCTCTTGGCGGACTGAACCTCATGGGATCACCGCACTCATAATAGTACGGTGCTCCTCGTTGATGGAGGCGCCGTTAAGCACCTCCAGCAGATTATCCGGTGCCTCCGGTTGGGCGGAGGTCACCGGCGTCGTAGGCTTGCCCTTCTTAGTAGGGGGCCGCCTGCCGGATGCCGGAACCGTTGGGGGTTCCAGTGTGATGTCCGGCCTCGGGCCGGACCTAAAGACCTTAGGGGTTTTATCCCCTTTTCACCTGGAGTCCGGGAGGTCGCCTTGCGGCGCCTCCAGGACCATCTCCTCCTGGCTTGGCTCCTTTTGGGACGCCACCTCGGCATCGTCCGCGGCGCAAGGAGAGGAGGCGGTCGGAGGTGAAGTGTTGTTCACATCCGACGAATCCAGGGAACCGCTCGACGAAGAGTCGAGCCCGGCCTTGGGCGGGCTGCATGATTATATCCGACGTCAGAGGGAACTGTGCATCAAAGGAACGCTATGAGTTATTCTGGTATCCGGAGACTTACGATTTCGCCAGGGGCTTGGCCCTGAGTGGCCACTCTTCTTCGCCGTTGTTGGCATCGGTGGAATAGTCCGAAGGGAGGGTCCTTCCCTTCTTGGACCGTCCGCCCCCCCAGTTGGGTCGGCCTTCCTTTTCTTCTCTCCCCCTGTTGGGGGAAAGACCTCTTTTTCCTCCTCCTCGTCTTCATGGGAGGAGTCCGCCTCGGGGTCATCGGACGGTGAGTCTGACACCGCCTGGCGTCTGGAACTCTTCCGAGTTTCCGTGGCCTGCTTCTTGGCCTTCTTCTCCGGAACCGCGTAAGGTGCCGGAGCCAGTAGCCCCGTCAAGTGGGCATCCGCTGGGTCTTCCGTCAAGGGAGCCGGACAGCTGATCTGTCCGGCCATCTTCTGCCAATCCTGTCAAAGGTAAGGGAGTTTAGATCCCGCATAGAGTCAAATTATGAAAACAAGTGTCCTATAAAGGGCAAAATAACTTACCGCGTTGGCTTGACGCCGCGCGCTGAATCCGCGATCCTCGGTAGCGGATGCGGGAGCCTCGACGCCCTTGAACAGCACCTTCCAGGCGTCTTCGTATGTAGTGTCGAAGAGCCTGCTCAGGGTTTGGTGTTGCGCCGGTTCAAACTCCCATAAGCTGAAAGCTCGTTGCTGGTACGGGAGGATTCGGCGGATAAGCATGACCTGGACTACATTGATGAGTTTGAGCTTCTTGCTCACCAGGTCTTGGACGCAAATTTGGAGTCCAGACAGCTCCTCCGGATCGCCCCATGACAAGCCCGTCTCTTTCCAGGAGGTGAGCCGTGTAGGGAAGCCGGATCGGAATTCAGGGGCCGCTGCCCACTTAGGGTCACGCGGCTCGGTGATGTAGAACCATCCTGATTGCCACCCCTTTATGGTCTCCACGAAGGAGCCCTCAAGCCATGTAACGTTGGGCATCCTGCCCGCCTTGGCGCCTCCACACTCCGCTTGTTGGCCGCCCACTATCTTCGGCTTGACATTAAAGGTCTTCAACCATAAACCGAAGTGGGGCTGGATGCAGAGGAAAGCCTCGCACACGACGATAAACGTGGAGATATTGAGGATGAAGTTTGGGGCCAGATCGTGGAAATCCAGGCCGTAGTAGAACATGAGTCCCCGGACAAATGGGTGGAGTGGGAAAGCTAGTCCGCGGAGGAAGTGGGTGAGAAACACCACCCTCTCATGGGGCCTGGGGGTGGGGATGAGCTGCCCTTTCTCGGGGAGCCGGTACTCGATGTCATTAGACAAGTATCCGACCTTCCTCAGCTTCTTGATGTGTCCCTCCGTGATGGAGGAGACCATCCACTTGCCTCCCGCTCCGGACATGGCTAGAGGAGGTCGAGGTGAGATGTGCGTACTTGGGCGCTGGAGCTCGAGTGCGTAGGAATGGATAAGCAAAGGAGGAAGAAGGCGTAGATGGAAAAAGGTGGATCCTTATCCCCTTATATGGGCCGATGCAACTAAGCGCCCCCACCAGCCCGGTAAAACTCACTTATCTCCCAAGCGCCGTAAATTAATGGCGCGGTTGGGTTACCCACGTCCGTATTGATGAGAATCCCAGAATAAGGGGACACGATATCTGCTTTGACAAGACGTGCCAAGGAAACCGCCTCGCTAAATGCGCTGAGGTGGTACGGTGAAGATGATTCGAATAAAGACTTGGCCGTAGCATGATGGCACGCTGCGGAATACACCAGCAGATTGATTTTGTGTAAATATTATTCTCTCTACGGTGTTATGTGGAAATTATTTTGCAGAGCCAGACATTGTCCTTGTGTTCAAAATCTTCTATGAAGTATTCGGAGGAGGAACCCGCCTTGCAATGCCGAAGACAATATGCGCGCCGGACTCGTCGTCATTGAAGCCTGGTTCAGGGGCTACTGAGGGAGTCCTGGATTAGGGGGTGTCCGGATGGCCGGACTATGACCTTTGGCCGGACTCCTGGACTATGAAGATACAAGATTTAAGACTTCGTCCCGTGTCCGGATGGGACTTTCCTTGGCGTGGAAGGCAAGCTTGGCGATACGGATATGTAGATCTCCTTCCGTTGTAACCGACTCTGTGTAACCCTAACCCTCTCCGGTGTCTATATAAACCAGAGGGTTTTAGTCTGTAGGACGAACAACAATCATACCATAGGCTAGCTTCTAGGGTTTAGCCTCTCTAATCTCGTGGTAGATCTACTCTTCTACTACCACATCATCAATATCAATCAAGCAGGAGTAGGGTTTTACCTCCATCGAGAGGGCCCGAACCTGGGTAAAAACATCGTGTCCCTTGTCTCCTGTTACCATCCGCCTAGGCGCACAGTTCGGGACCCCCTACCCGAGATTCACTGGTTTTGACACCGACAGTTACTCTTCCATGTCACATACATCTTGGTGGAGCGCTCAAAATAATAAAATTGAATACATGCACTCATCACCAAGCAAAGTGAATGATCATATAAGGATAAGTAAGATAATAACATATAACAAGCATAAGTGTAGCTTATGATCAAACACATGATCATCAATGTCTCACAGGTAATTGCATAGTATCTCAAGCAATCAAAAGCAAACAAAGTTCAACCAAGAAGACATGAGAGAACAAAAGCAGCAAATCTCTCTCTCGATGCCTATGATCTATACATCCCCCCCCTTTGGCAACAAGTTACCAAAAAGTTCCTAGAAAATGCATAGGACTATATCGTCTCTCAGGCTTGGTCTTCAGGTGGTGGTGTCCGAAGAAATCCAAGAACGAAGGCTTCAGTCGATGTAGAAGGAGCTGAAGGAGTTGGTGCTGGAGCTGGTGGCGCTGGAGCTGTAGCTGGAGCTGATGAAGTGACTCTGGTGACTTGTACTGGCACTGCAGCTGATCTCTGAACTCGAGGGACTCTGGCAAATGCATCAGTTGTTGTCTTGCCCTTCCTCTCCTGCATGTCATCCTGTAGCTGCTCCAGAGCTGACTGAATCTCAGTTAGTTTGACATCAAGATCATAGAATTTTTGTTCCATGATTCTTTCCAGGCTCTCTTGGTTTTGAGTTAGGGTGGCCAACCCCTTCTCAATCTGTAGAGTTGATGCTATCAAGTAACCAAGCTGCTCCTGCTTATTCTTCAAAAAGTACTCAGATGCCTCTGCTTGAGTTGGCATCTTGGCAGCCTTCTCTTTCCTTGCCTTCTCCTTCTTCTCTTGAGCTTGTACTGATGTTGGTTCATTCTCAGTCATGACAACTTGATTATCCTCAAATTCAGGATAGAGAACCAAGTGTTCCTTATCCAACAGATACTTCCATGTGCCCATCTTTGAGTTAATCAACTCCTGAATCTGTGGGGCATATCCACAACTCCTCTTTTGGTCTGATGCTATCCTCTTGATAGTTTCAACTATGAGGCTCATGACCTTGAATTTCTGGGGCACATAAAAAATGTGAAGCAAATTAATTGCATGCCCTTTGATCATGTTGTGGTCACCTAATTTGGGCAATAGAGTGTGCCTTAGGATCCAGTTGATCGTAGGCAGCCCTGACAGAAGAAAATGAACTGATCCAAACTTGAAAGTCTCAAGTGCATCATCAGGGATCTCCTTGTACATCTGTGACATTGAGTTGTGATCCATTTTCTTATTGGCATAAATATCCAAGTCATTTTCACTCTCGTTGGGGGCATTGATCAGACTTGCCCATTCCTCTATGGTTGACTGGTATCTTGTTCCTTCTAACATCCAAACTATCCTGCCATCTGGATAGAAATGTGCTGTGGAGTAGAATTGCATAATGAGCTCGTCATTCCAATTTGTGAGCTTCTGCCCAACAAAATCTGCAACTCCACACGCACTGAAGCTATCATACACTCTAGGTGTCAGGACCCCGACTGAATGCCACATCGATCTAGCATGTAACACCTCATATCACTTTGCGCCTCACGCACGGTATTCCCACGGGTGTCGCCTTACCTTTACCCGGGACCGTTTGCGCCTTTTGGCACACGTATATGACAGTGTCGCTAGCATCCATATGATAAGGAGCCCGGGCTGACATGGCTAGTCGTAAACCCAAAGTGGCACAAACTTACAGGGACAGGCATCCATGACCCAGCATCGAACGTGTCGGTCATCAGCGAGTGAATCCAGGCTGTAGCACTGGGCTAGCAGGACTCCGGTGAACCGGGCTGTAGCGGGCTAACAGGACTCCGGTATTCATCGCGTGACATTTCCCCGAAGGGACAGACACAGGAACGAAGAAGGACACATGCCGGCCAGCTTAAGTGTTCCGGAGCAGTAGCAAGCTACCATGGCTCGGTGGAAACACTAGGAGACATTTCCCGGTAAGAGAGGCTACTAAAGATAAACAACTAGATAGTCAGATCCCACACATACCAAGCATTTCAATAACATACACACAATATGCTCGATATGTGCAATACAACATGGCATCACAAAATGACTCTATGACTCAAGTAGTTTATTCAATAGGCTCCGAGGAGCGAGATATTACAAACATGGGTCTCATGACCCAACAATCAGAGCATACAAGTCAAAGCACAAGCGGAAGCTAATATGTCTGAGTATAGACAACTATAAATGAAAAAGGGCTGAGAAGCCTGACTATCTACCAGATCCTGCCAAGGGCACAAGATCGTAGCTGAGGTAACAAGCTAAACGTCGAAGTCCACGTGGAACTACTAGTGAGACTGAAGTCTCTCTGCAAAACCATAAATTAAGCAACGTGAGTACAAATGTACCCAGCAAGACTTACATCAGATCTATCTACATATGCATCATTATCAACAAAGGGGTGGTGGAGTTTAACTGCAGCAAGCCAGCTTTGACTCGGTCGCTAACCTGAACTACGACTGCAAGTAACTCTTTTGAGGTGGCGCACACGAGTCCACATGTTCACCATATCAATACACCACTATGGATCCGCTCCCGTCTCCCTACGAGAACGCCATCCATAGCACTCACGCTTATCTTGCGTATTTTAGAGTATCCACTTTCACTTGTCTATGAACTGTACAAGGGGTCCAAGTTTCCATATCCGAGGAATCCGGCTATTCGAATAGATAATGATAACCCTGCAGGGGTGTACTTCTTCACACACGCTTTTGCCACTTATCGCCCTGTACACGTCATGTACCTCGGCAACCTTCAAGCGGAAGCCGGGCAAGGGAGTCGGCCACGACCTGACTAACCGAACGAGTCTCTAGTCCAGGTTTATCGCCTATTCGGGTTCCATCCGCAAGGAGATCCGACCGGGGTGTCTCTTACGGCCCCAAACGATGTGAGCAGGGTTCCCAAGTCCACCATTCGGGTGCTACTTGGTACACCGGGCCACTGTGCCTAGTCTGTCCCAAGCCCACCTGTACCGGGTGCTACTTGGTAGACTACTAACACCACCTACAAACACCAGAAACTAGTTGCAACTCCTGGACAGAGATCATGTTGATTAATAAGTCGAGAGGGGTCGAGTTACCGGAACCCAATGTGTGGTAGTAACTGTTCATGGATCACAAACACAGAACTCAGTTCCTGAGGACGGCTGCAATGAGACAACCCACCATGTACTCCTACATGGCCTCTCACCGCTACCTTTACCAAATCGTGTTCACACACTTAGTTCACCCATAGTAGGACATGTTCACACGCCTCTGATTCATCCCCGATGAATCAGACCCGACTCAACTCTAAGCAGTAGCAGGCATGACAAACAAGCATGAATGAGTAGGCACATCAGGGCTCAAACAACTCCTACTCATGCTAGTGGGTTTCATCTATTTACTGTAGCAATGACAGGTCATGCAAAGGATAAAGGGTTCAACTACCGCAGCAAGTAACAAATATGTCGTTGTTGTCCTAATGCAGTAAAAGAGAGCAGGAGCGAGAGAGTGGGATTTTATCGGAATGAACAAGGGGGTTTTGCTTGCCTGGCACTTCTGAAGATAACATTGAGTCTTCATCAGTGTCAACGATCACAACGTCGGAACATCGTCTACCGGGAGGGAACAGATACCGGCAACAAAGAAGAAATACAATCAATGCAATGCACAATATGATGCATGCTCATGACATGGCAATATGAATGTGTTTGAGCTAATGCACTTAGCTATGATTTAAATGAAGTTGGTTTGAATACATGATTCAAATTCCAACTCCATATATGGTTATTTAAATGCCCTTTATTTGTTTTGTCCAAAACAGAGGACAAACATTGTTCAAACATGCATGAAAATGGTACAGATGGATTCCTTGAATTTTTCTGATAATTTTTCATATATAAATTATTTAATTTGGAGTTACGGTTGAATTTCTATGAATTATTGAAGTTTAGGGCATTTTCTGAAATTTCCTGAATAATAATAAATCCATAAAACCTATTACTACGTCAGCATGACTTCACGGTGACGTCAGCAAGTCAACGGGCGTTGTCCAGGTCAAATCTAACCTGTGGGACCCATATGTCAGTGTCACAGTTAGCTAACAGGGGGTTATCTGCTTAATTAAAGGATTAGGGGGGTCGGGGCCCACTGGTCAGTGTTAGTGGCTAATTAGGTTTAGTTAATATTTAACTAAAGTTAGCAGGGCCTGGCCCCACTAGTCAGCGACCCTGGGGGGTCAAACCCCAGGTCGATCAGGTCAAACCTGCCGGCGACTTGTCGCCGGCGACGATAGAAACGGCAGGGCGGCTCGGGATTGCGATACAGGGAACCATTCGAGGCGCCGTTGGGCTCTACGGAAAGCTGGCGATCCCGCGCATCCAACGGTGCAACCGGGGTGAGCTGGGGTGGCCGGAGCTCACCGGAATGAAGCTCACGGCGGCGCCGGCGTTCGGGTGAACTGGGTTTCGGGGTTAGGGAGCACGACAGGAGGCAAAGAGGGGTGTTACGACCTCCTGGGGTTGCACTGAGCACGGCCGCATGCTCGGTTGCAGCTCTAGGCAACGGTGGCTACGGCAGCGACATGGCCGGCGGCGAAGAGCTCTCGGCTCCGGTGGATATTGGCGTTAGCGGGAGAAAAAGTGCCAGGGGAGGGAGGGGATCGACGCAGCAGCTCACAGCGGATCGAACGAAGGGGTTGGTGAGCTTGGGGGCGTCCTCGTTGCTGCGAATCGAGCGGCGACCATCGGCGGCGGTCGAGGATGAAGACGACGGCGTGGAGGCGATGCAGAGCTTCCTGAGGGGCTTGGCTTGGTGGGGAGGAAGAGGGGGTCGAGGCGGAGCTCCTGGGCTGCTCAAGGGGACGAGGGAGGGGCCATGGCCGCGGTGGTGCAAGTCAGCGGCGGCAGGC